>NC_053025.1:165261571-165364417 GCF_003073215.2 Triticum urartu
CGTGAGAAGCTGAGAGAGAAAAGAAAGAAAGCAAAGGAAGGAAAGAAGAGACGAATGGAGATCTCGCGCTAGCCACCAGACGCGTTGACTCGTCCATCATGCGAGTCACCAGACGCGGTGGCTGAACCATCGCGCGAGCCACCAGATGCGGTGGCTGATCCATCGCGTGAGCCCTTCCCACTTGGACGCGCTCTACCACACGGGTAGAAACATGTATAATGGATAGCGTATTTCTGAAATATCTGATCGACGTGGTCTCTGTATTTTTCTGTTTGAATGAAATTTTGTTGACCAACTTTGACTAATTGGAACTTTTAAACCACAAAATCCAAATGGCCTGATTACTTTAATGTTTTTATTTCAACCGATATTTCTTTTATACTGCAAAATCCAAATGACCTGATTACACTTTTTTTATTTAAATTGATATTTCTTTTAAACTGACCCGCAAAATCCAAATGACGCGCAAAAAAACTAATATTTCTTTTAAACTGCAAAATCCAAATGACCTGATTACTCTTTTTTTTCAACTGATATTTTGTCTAAACTGACCCACAAAATCCAAATGACCCACAAAAAAACTGATATTTCTTTTAAACTGCAAAATCCAAATGACTTGATTACTCATTTTTTATTTCAACTGATATTTATTTTAAACTGACCCGCAAAATCCAAATGACCCGCAAAAAGAAACTGATATTTCTTTTAAACTTCAAAATCCAAATGACTTGATTATTTTAAACAAACGTATTTGAATTGATATTTCTATATGAATTTGGTTGCATTTTAAGCTACTTAAGTAGTGTAGGTAGCATATGTCGGCGTGTTGAACTGCTATTTCTTTTAAGGTACCCTTCTTCCTCAACTCCGGTCGCGTCTCCATTGAAATCTTCTAAGAGCGTGCGCTCCATTCGCGAGCTCTCCGCCCATCCACCCTGGAGCCCATGCCGCCCACCGGTCGACGTGTGTCGACGTCCTACACCTCGGATGGTGTGCTCTCATTTCGATAGAAAGTTGTTGCCCCAAGTTCGGGATTGAGATCAACTTGGATGGAGATGACCCAATCAATAAAGTTGTTCATTTGATGATACAAAGAACAAAGTTCGGCATGGAGATCAACTCGGATGGAGATGACCCAATCAATAAAGTTGTTAGTTTCGATGATACAAAGAACATAGTTCGACATGGAGATCAACTCAGGTGGAGATGTGATACGTCTCCAACGTATCTATAATTTTAGATTGTTCCATGCTATTATATTATGTGTTTTGGATGTTAATAGGCTTTATTTTACACTTTTATATTATTTTTGGGACTAACCTATTAACCCAAGGCCCAATGCAAATTGCTACTTTTTTGCCTATTTAAGTGTAAGAAAAGGAATATCAATCGGAGTCTAAACGGAATGAAACCTTCGGGAGCATGATTTTTGGAACAAACATGATCTAGAGGACTTGGAGTGGATGTCAAGAAACGAACGAGGTGTCCACGAGGCAGGGGGCGTGCCCTCCCTGCTCGTGGGCACCTCGTGGCTCAACCGACCTACTTCTTCCTCCTATATATGTTCACATACCCAAAAAACATCCAGGAGCACCAGGAAACCCTATTTCCACCGCCGCAACCTTCTGTACCCAACAGATCCCATCTTGGGGCCTTTTCCATAGCTCCGCCAGAGGGGGCATCGATCACGGAGGGCCTCTACATCAACTCCATGGCCCCTCCGATGAGGTGTGAGTAGTTTACTTCAGACCTTCGGGTCCATAGTTATTAGCTAGATGTCTTCTTCTCTCTCTTTGAATCTCAATACAAAGTTCTCCTCGATCTTCTTGGAGATCTATTTGATGTAACTCTTTTTGCGGTGTGTTTGTCGAGATCCGGGGAATTGTGGGTTTATGATCAAGTCTATCTATGAACAATATTTGATTCTTCTCTAAAATCTTTTATGCATGATTGGTTATCTTTGCAAGTCTCTTCAAATTATCAGTTTGGTTTGGCCTACTAGATTGATCTTTCTTGCAATGGGAGAAGTGCTTAGCTTTGGGTTCAATTTTGCGGTGCTCGATACCAGTGACAGAAAGGGAAATGACACGTATTGTATTGTTGCCATCGAGGATAAAAAGATGGGGTTTATATCATATTGCTTGAGTTTATCCCTCTACATCATGTCATCTTACCTAATGCGTTACTCTGTTCTTATGAACTTAATACTCTAGATGCATGCTGGATAGCGGTCGATGTGTGGGGTAATAGTAGTAGATGCAGGTAGGAGTCGGTCTACTTGTCGCGGACGTGATGCCTATATACATGATCATGCCTAGATATTCTCATAATTATTCTCTTTTCTATCAATTGCTTGACAGTAATTTGTTCACCCACCGTAATACTTATGCTATCTTGAGAGAAGCCACTAGTGAAACCTATGGCCCCCGGGTCTATTTTCCATCATATAAGTTTCCAATCTATTTTACTTTGCAATCTTTACTTTCAATCTATATCATAAACATACCAAAAATATTTATCTTATCACTATTATCTCTATCAGATCTCACTCTCGTAAGTGACCGTGAAGGGATTGACAACCCCTTTATCGTGTTGGTTGCGAGGTTCTTATTTGTTTGTGTAGGTACGAGGGACTTGCGTGTGGCCTCCTACTGGATTGATTCCTTGGTTCTCAAAACTGACGGAAATACTTACGCTACTTTGCTGCATCACCCTTTCCTCTTCAAGGGAAAACCAACGCACTGCTCAAGAGGTAGCAAGATGACCCAACAATAAAGTTGCTCGTTTCGATGATACAACTAACAAAGTTCGGCATGGCGATCAAGTCAGGTGGAGATGACCCAATAAATAAAGTTGTTTGTTTCGATGATACAAAGAACAAACTTCGGCATGAAGATCAACTCTGATGGAGATGAACAAAGGCTGAATTCCTGATTTGGGTCAGTCTACTGCTCGCCACCCTCGATCTCCAATCTAATGGCTGCCAGGTCGTCTTCAACCTCCAGACGAACCTTCTTCCAACTGCCCACGGACCACCGTCCACCACCTCCCGTGGCCAGCGGCGCTACCGCGCAGCCTCGCCGCCTAGCCCTCCATGGAACCTCCTCCCACTATCGTGCTGCCACAGCCCCAGACATCCCTCTAGGCTCGGGCCTCGCCGGTTTTTTCTACGGCAAACCTTCACCACCGCCCGTTGCCGCCGCCCCACAACTGTCGTGATGCCTCGCCCACCCCCACCCTAATATAGATGGTAGCGTAGCCTGCCTAGCGAGGTTCTTCCTCCTCTCCGGCGAGTTCTTCCTCCCTCTCCGGTTGTTTCTCCGTTGAACCGAAAATCGACTAACACCAACTTCGAAAGTCAGGCAATTGACATGTAGCTATTGTGAAAAACTAAACCAGTAATCGAACCGGTAAGGATGTCGGTTCAAATTTTTACCAGTCAAACCGTCGGTCCGGTCCGGTTTTTTATACTATGTCATCACATGTTTCGAAAAAAGGATGGCGCATATGTCTTGCTCATTCTAGTAATTATTTCTTAATAATAGTGCATAATTAAATATATGTCTTACTAGTTACAGTGACAAATAATAAAGTTGTGATATATGCTCTAGAATGCTCTAAATACGGCTCGGCGGCAAAAAGCGCGCGCACGGTCCAGTTTATGCTCCAGCTGCGCTAAGGCAAAAACAACACAACGAGAATGGACACCATTGCCTAGCAGTGTTCCCAAAAAAATACACATATCCATTGATCCAGCAGTACTAATATGAAGGGCATATTAGTAATTTGACACACACAAATCGCTAACCCCCACTGCATGACCAGCCAAATCCCCTTCCTCCCCCACGTATCGCCAAATCCCCTCCCTCCCATTCCCCTTCCTCTTCCACCGCCGGCCACGGCTTCACCTCCTCCACCGCCGAGCCCAACTTCCCTTCCTCGTCCACCTCCACTGCAGAGCACGAATCCCCTCCCTCCCCTTCCCCTTGCTCTTCCACTGCCTATCAAGACCCTCTCTCCCCCACCACCCGCCTCCACCAAACCCTAGAGTAAGCTGCCGCCGCCACCACCAATGCCACCACATTGTGCCACTGTCGAGCACTACTCCCCTTGCTCTTCCGCCTCCACCGCCGGTCACGACTCCACCTCAACTGCCGGTCAAGAATCCCCTCCCCCACCTCTCCGCACCACCAAACCCTAGAACAAGTCCTCGCCGCGACCATATGGCGATGCTTCAAGGACATCTACGCCACACTAACGGGGAAGAAGATTGCAGCGAAGAAACCCCGAGGACACAAGACAGCAGGTATAATCTTCTTAACCCACCCCACGCCTGCCTATTTGTCGTTCATGCATATGTATGTCTAATGGGTGTGTGGTAAAAGTGTTTTTCTTGTGTTTGATTTAAGTTGCAAGTGTTTCTTGTCCATTAGAGTTCTGGCCATACCTATGAAAAAGGGCTTGTGCCGTCAAGTGTAGATTTGGGTCACATATTGTTGCAAACTTAATCACAAAAATAGTACTTTGTTATTAACTACAGATTATACACATAGTAATTTGTGCTCATGTGTTCACTCATCTTGGAACCATCGCTGCATCCTTTGGAGGAGTCGCGCATCAAAACATGCATAAGGAACAATTCAATGCTGCAAACACTCGGAATTCCTGCACTATCGACATTGTTTGCAGCCAAAACTGTCATTTCACCTGAAAATAATAATCCCAAGCATAGTAGCAATGATTCTGAAGCTGAGTACCATCCTAACGAGGACAATACCAGTGAAGGAGATTCATCTGATGATAGTTTAGTAGATGAAACAGATGCACTGCAGTCCGCACCTGCTACTAGCTCAAACTCTAAGGTGTTAATTTCCTCCATCTAGTCATTCATTGCTTAGATATGTTGCTTGTTTGCTGTTGTAGCAGAACTCTGTTACTTTTTTTTGATTAAACCATGTTTTCATATCTATCAGGGTTGTAATAATACTAGTCAGAAAACTAGTAAGAAAAGATCTGCTGCCATGCCACCTGGTGGAGTAAAGCCTCGGCCTCCGAAGAGAGTTCATGCAAACCTCCCACAGGTACGCGGCGGTCCTAAACAAACGGTTTTTAACACCTTTCCGCAACGACATTCGGAACTGTCACCAAGTGAGTGTGGGCGATAGGGGGATCCTTCCCACACGGCCCAGAAACCGTCGGGGGTATGTCGTTCGGGCACACACGCTCGGCAAAATGAGGTCGTGTGCGACTGGTTAGCACTCAAATATAGAAATACATACAGTAGTGCTAAAAAATACAATTATACAGGCGAAATTATTTATGGTCGTAAGTACATCCCACGTAATTAGTCACCGCTAAACGTTTCCGTTCGTATATACATCCCACAGAGTCACTCCAAAGAAAACGTTTGGACAAGGTGGCGTAACGCAAACAGTTTTCAAGAGAATGTCGTGTGTGATTGTTCATTGATCCAACACGGTTTATTCTTAGAAACTGTGTGCGTTGCCTGAGGCCATCGCCCATGGTGTTTTCTCATTAACCATTTGCAATAGGAAAACCCAATTAGCAAGCTAATTGGACAATTAGAGGGCTAATTGACCTATTATTAATAATCCATTTACTAATCTAATTGACATTCATATTAAGTAGATAATATATTCCATTTCCATATTAAGGAAGCAGGATTTTATAATTGAAATACATCATAGTACAACATGATATAGCTTCAGCACCGAGCCACCCCATTACACAACTACACCAGCAGCAAGTTTCACATGCAACATCTAGAACCTTTCAAAATTAGCATCATATACAGTACATAGAGAAATGCATCTCATATGGAAAACTGCTGAAGCGGAAGGCGAATATTGAGCCTTCATTCATGTTGAAGGTCTTTGCAACTTTAGGCCAATGCCTATGGATGATTGACCGTCCATCCTTCGACCTCTTCAGGAACACTTCAATATTAAACCGTGGGTATTGTATGAACACTCTCCTCGCCTCCTGACCACAGAGATGGTTGTAGAGGTAATCATCAGTGAAGCCTGAAAACAAGGATGTGCATAAATATCTTCTCTATATTGGAAATGTGGCAAAGGAATACAAAAAGGCAAGGTATAATAGTTAGTACCATCTTGTAAACCTCAGTGCTTCCCATTGTTGCCCTGCAACACATATAAGGTAGTTAGTCATTAGGTTAAGTATGCTATCAGTAAAATATTTTGATGAAAAATAAGCACATTGCAGATTCATCAGATTAATTCAAGCCACATGGAAAACCCATTTATACAAACCAAGCATGATTAAGAACTAGGAAATATAGCACTTGTATATGTTTCTCATGTATTAAGTGCATCCAAATTCAATTTATTCCTCACATGGTATACAATAAGAGAATGCAGCCACATCAATTGAACATCGCATTGCAGAATTGAACCAAGCAGTTAACTAAACACCACAACAAATGAACCAAACGTTACCTGAGCACCACATTGCACAATATAGCATACTCCTAATAGAAGATCAGAGAGTTAACCAAACCAAGAATGCTTAGAAACTTGTAAATATTGCACCTTGAAAAATTAAACAACACATTTGCAGAATTGAACCAAGCAGTTAACTGAACACCACATTGTACGATATACAGAACATATACACTATAGCAGAAGATTGCATGGTAAAAGTAGATAGCACAATTCACTAGAATTTGTTAAGGAAAGGCAGTAGCTAGCAAATTGAGCATGGATCCTTATAGTGAGCTAATAAGACAAGCTACTCCTCATTGTCGGAGATATCGATGATGATTGGCTCCTTGGACATGGAAGAGGGCGAGGCCTCCACATAATGGGTGCCCTCGTTGTAGTGGTGAGTTGCCTGAGCCGCTCCGGGCAGCAACCTACTGGCTCTCGAGATGAGGTAAGCACATGCACGCTGAGAAAACACCTCGTGGTCTTCATCGAAGGCACTGACGGTGGCCTCGAGAAAAGGCCACGACCTGTCGTTTAAAGCAGCCAACCGCGTCGCGGCGTTGGCGCGTGAGGCGTCAACGGTGGCCTCGACGGTGAGGTGCTCCTCCCAGATCTGGGGGTTGTCACGAATGGCAGCCATCGCGACCTCATCTGCGCGTGCGGCCGCGATTTGCTTCTTCGCTGCCAAATGCTCCTTGAGGTCCTGGCTATACTGCGTGCACCATGGCTTAGGCCGGCGCTTATTTGGTGGAGGGGTTGGTGATTTGGGTGGAAGGTGTCACGCTCGCGCCGGCGGTCGGGGCATGTGGGATGTGGAAGGAGGAGGAGGATGGGGGTCGGGTGTGAATTACCTGCCTGGATAGGCGAGGCCGAGCAGCGTGAAGGAGGGTCGCCAGCGAGGAGGCGGCGGCGCTGCAAGCAAGGAGTGAAGGTTTCAACTTGGAAAGGAAGGCGGAAACATGGGAAATGTGGCTTTTGGTAAGGGGGGGGTGGGGAGGTAGATATTTCTGTAGAAGCCGAAAATTTAGAATTGCTTCAGCCAAAAAACTGGCGCGCAAATTGTCATCAGACACGGTCCCTTATTCAGAGCGGGCTGTGGACTGTAGCCGTCGCACCTTCTTGCGTAAACCATATGTGTACTATACTCCGACGGTGCTCCAAGATATTTTGTATTGCATCTCACATGGTTGGTTATAATAAACTATGTGGGATCTACTTTATTTTTCGTCTAGATTTGAATTACATAATGGGGTCACAGCGGCCATGGACAGTGTTTGAATTGCAAGACCTTTTATCTGCAGTGATCATAAAAGAATTATTCAGGGTTCGTTTGGACATTTTTATGCATTAAGTGAGTTTTCAATGCATTTATGTGAATAATTCAAATTTGAACTACATGCACATGCTCCCGTGCATATAAATTGGTTGAAAAATCAAATCTTTGTCCTAGGGTGCATGCTTAGGTCCCATGGAAGAAATGGGAATGAATGTCAAACACCCTGCCACCGTCACTCGGCCACAAACATTGAGATACATGGTTTTTAAATTCTATTAAATCCAAAACTCGTCTGAAATTCATGAAACATGGCATGCTATCATGGAGCGGCATCCACATGCCGTGGTAAAATTTTTGTCCCATTTGGGGCAGGTTTGGGTAAATGCTTCTCAGAAACCAGAGCTTCTCACAACAAGCATGATGGTTTCGGTAGGGAACGCCCCAACTTTGGGGACGAAATGATATCCATTGCCTCTTATTGCTTTCAAATTTTTTATCGTGTCAACATAGAACAACAGGAGTGTTTTGTTATTTTTTGTGATTTTTCAGGGTTCGTTGGGACATTTTTATGCATTAAGTGAGTTTTCAATGCATTTATGTGTAACGCCCTCGATGCGACTATATCTCCCATGTGTCGAAGCACGACTTAGAGGCATAACCGCATTGAAAGCAATGTCGCAAGTGAGGTAATCTTCACACAACCCATGTAATACATAAGGGAAAAGATACATAGTTGGCTTACAACTGCCACTTCACACAATTACATGAATAAAGCATTACATCATCCAGATACACTCAAGGTCTGACTACGGAACCAAAATAGAATAAGACTACCGCAAATGCTACACAGATCCCCGATCATCCCGACTGGGCTCCACTACTGATCAACTAGAACGAAATAACATAAAGGACAAGATCTTCATAGAGCTCCTCCTTGAGCTTGGTTGCGTCATCTGCACGGTTCAACGGCACCTGCAAGCTGGTTTTGGAAGTATATGTGAGTCACGGGGACTCAGCAATCTCACATCCTCGCGATCAAGACTATTTAAGCTTATAGGTAGGGTAAAAGGTATGAGGTGGAGCTGCAGCAAGCACTAGCATATATGGTGGATAACATACGCAAATGAGAGCGAGAAGAGAAGGCAAAAGCATGGTCGAACAACTATGATCAAGAAGTGATCCTAGAACAACCTACGCCAAGCATTACTCCAACACCGTGTTCACTTCGCGGACTCCGCCGAGAAGAGACCATCACGGTTACACACGCGGTCGGTGCATTTTAATTAAGGTAAACTTCAGGTTTTCTACAACCGGACATTAACAAATTCCCATCTGCCCATAACAGCGGGCATGGATTTCGAAAGTTCAATCCCTACAAGGGTGTCCCAACTTAGCCCATCACAAGCTCTCACGGTCAACGAAGGATATTCCTTCTCCCAAGACAATTCGATCACACTCGGCATCCCGGTTACAAGACATACTCGACAATGGTAAAACAAGTCCAGCAAAGCCGCCCGAATGTGCCGACAAATCCCTATAGGAGCTGCACATATCTCGTTCTCAGGGCACACTCAGATGAGACTAGCTACGAGTAAAACCAACCCTCAAGCTTCCCCGAGGTGGCCCCGCACGCAGCTCAGTTCGGACCAACACTTAGAGAAGCACTGGCCCCGGGGGGGGGTTAAAATAAAGATGACCCTTGAGTCTGCAAAACCCAAGGGAAAGTGGTAGGTTGTTAGTGCAAATGGTAAAACCAAGGTTGGTCCTTGCTGGAGGAGTTTTATCCAAGGAGAACTGTCAAGGGGTTCCCATTATAACCCAACCGTGTAAGGAACGCAAAATCCGGGAACATAACACCGATATGACGGAAACTAGGGCGGAAAGAGTGGAACAAAACACCAGGCATAAGGCCGAGCCTTCCACCCTTTACCAAGTATATAGGTGCATTAATTAAATAAGAGATATTGTGATATCCCAACAAAATATCCATGTTCCAACATGGAACAAACTCCAATCTTCACCTACAACTAACAACCGTATAAGAGGGGCTGAGCAAAGTGGTAACATAGCCAAACAACGGTTTGCTAGGACAAGGTGGGTTAGAGGCATGGCTTAATAATATGGGAGGCATGATAAGCAAGTGGCAGGTATCGCAGCATAGGCATAGCAAAAGAGCGAGCAACTAGCAAGCAAAGATAGAAGTGATTTCGAGGGTATGGTCATCTTGCCTGAAATCCCGCAAGGAAGAAGAACGAGTCCATGAAGAAGACAAATGGACGTAGTCGAATGGTTCCTCACAAGCGCGATGTTATCGGAACCAACCCGAAGAAGCAACACCGGAAAGAAGCACACAACATAGTAAACAACCAACAAATGAACATGGCATGATATGCGGGATGCAGTATGTGATGCATATGCATGATTTGGAAAGGAATGATTGAACCTGGCCTCAACATGGAAATCCAAGAGTGCCATTGGAAAGGTGAGGTGATTTCGGTCGAAATCGATATAAAGATCACTGGAATCGGATGCACGATTTGGAAATGGCAAGCAAAACAAATATGGCACCAGTCTGCGATAATCAGCAAGTAGCCATATAAATGCATCAAGATAAATATGCTACAGCAATCAAGCATAACAACAAAATACATGGCATGGATCCACTCAAGATGCTTGACAAAAGATGAACACTGAGCTACGGCTAATTTACTCATTAACAGGTCCAAACAAGCATGGCAAAAGTGCAAATGATAACAGGTTTCAGACTATCATGTCAGGAATTTATCATCAGGAAGCAATGTTTAGAGCATGATAACTATATGCTACAGGAACATATCATGTCAAAGCAAGGCATGGAATGAAGCTACGCAGAGCATATAACAAAAGTCCCTTAGTGACCATGAGCCAAAAGGGATTCAGACTTAGTGAAAAACAGAAGCATGCAAAACAGATTAACAAGTAGGCAAATTTACGAGCTCGATGCACTCACTACGAGGCATTGCATGACAAACTAAGCATACACCCAGCAAATAGACATCGCATAGAAGCTAGACATGGCAAGAAAAACAACATAGCATGCACGGATCAACAACAACAAGCTCAGCAAAATTGCTAAACATGTTAACAATCTGCCAGGAACATTTTATAGCAAAAGTAGAGCTTGATTGACTCAAGATAGGATGCTCCATAATTGCGAACAAAGACATGCATGGATAGAGCATCACAATATTAACAAAACATCCTTCTGATCATGCTCAAAAGAGGCACGGATCACTAGGAAACAACATGAACATATGACATAAAAAATAAGGACAGGGCAAGGACTTAGTGAAATTCAAAGTCCCTGAAATCAGCATCATTGAGTAAGCTACATTGCATGCTTGTGCTAGTCACCACAAAGATCACAAAAATGCATGGCATACACCCCTTTAAAGATGGCATGGCATATAACAAAACACATGTAGAGCTCAGGATCATAGCATGCACACATTAATCATGGCAAAAATGACAAAAGGGCATTTGCTGAAACAGATCTGACATAATCATCACATAGCCCTCTTCCAACAACATTTCGGGCATCAAGATGAGCTCAAAAGAAAATTATGCAATGAGATAAAATGATGTACTCGTCGAGACGAACATTTTGATATGCTACACGCACGAATCGGAGCTACGGATGCAGAGTTATGAGCTGATGAAGATAGTAAAAAAAATTAGGGTTAGGGAGGCAAAAGTCAACCGCACGGATCTCAGATCCAGATCGGGCACTGTAGCATCACGAGGTTCGAAGTTCGCCAGGGTTAATGGCCGCGGTGGCCGGACTTGAAGCGGGGGATGGCCGGTGTCGACGTCGGCGTGGAGTAGAAGATCGGCCGGACCTGGGGAAGACCCCGACGACGGAGGGCGGCGAGGCGCGGCGCTCGTCGGCGTCGGGGACGCGGCTGTGTGGCTCGCCGGCGAAGGGCAGCGGTGGCTGGAGCAGGCGACCATGGGTGGCAGGGCGGTAGTGACCCGCGGCGGCGGAGGCGGCTCGTGGCGGCTCGGGTGCGGAAGGGAGCGAGCGACGGCGGAAGGACCCGGGCCCGGGCGGGCCGCGCCTGGGCTCCGCGAGCTAGCGGCGGGCGTGGGAGGAGAGAGAGGGAGGAGGCACTGAGGTGGCGACGCCTGGTTGGCTATGGCGCGGACATGCCCGGTGGCGCGAGGAGGAAGACGCTTGGGTTAGACTGCGCGGAAATTTCGGGGGAGGCCACATATTTATAGGTAGAGGGAGCTAGGAGAGTCCAAATGAGGTGCGGTTTGTGGCCACGCGATCGTGATCGAACGCTCTAGATGATAGAAGGGGTTTAGGTGGGTTTTGGGCTAGTTTGGAGGGGTGTTGGGCTGCAACACACACGAGGCCTTTTCGGTCCCTTGATTAACCGTTGGAGTATCAAACGAAGTCCAAATGGTACGAAACCTGACTGGCGGTCTACCGGTAGTAAACCAAGGCCGCATGACAAGTCTCAGTCCAATCCGAGAATGTTTAACACCCGCACACAAAAAGAGGTAGAAAGAGACATCGGGTGACATAGGAGCGCCGGATTGCAAAACGGACAACGAGAAAAATGCTCGGATGCATGAGAAGAACATGTATGCAAATGAAATGCACATTATGACATGATATACAATGCATGACATGCAAGCAATGACAAGGCAACAACAACGAATAACTAGAAGACACCTGGCACATCTGTCTCGGGCGTTACATTATGTGCCTAATCAAATTTGAACTACATGCACATGCTCCAGTGCATATAAATTGGTTGAAAAATCAAATCTTTGTCCTTGGGAGCATGCTTAGGTCCCATGCAAGAAATGGGAATGAATGTCAAACACCCTGCCACCGTCACTCGGCCACAAACATTGAGATACCTGGTTTTTAAATTCTAGTAAATCTAAAACTCGTCTAAAATTCATGAAACTTGGCATGCTATCATGGAGTGGCATCAACATGGCGTGGTAACTTTTTTGTCCCATTTGGGGCAGGTTTGGGTATATGCTTCTCACAAACCAGAGCTTCTCAAATGATGGTTTCAGATAGAACACCTGTATGCAAAGTGAGAGCAGGATTTGTGCATCTCTTGAACACAAACGGTATTGTTGGATGACCCGTGTGAACCACTTACAAATAATTTGGTGCGATTTGCATCTATCATATTGGGTATGTTGCCATTTGTCAAACTAGAAAGATTGGCATTTGTTGATCTAGTAACATTGCCATTTGCCAACCTTGTAACACTGCGATTTGTCAAAATATGAAGCTAAAAATCACTAGCAGTATCTAATTTTGCAACTAAAATTTAGTAATTAAGCATAGATGGAGGCGAGGAGGCGTGTTTAGCCAGGCATGCAGCGGCCGGCGCAGTACTATTCGATTTGACAGCGGGCGGTGCAGTTCCCGGTACGGCTTAATGCAGACGAGGGAGAGGGTAGGGGTTCCCGAAATGTTGAATGGCCAATGATGCATCCTCCTTTAATTAGCATCGTATGAATGCATGAGGGAAGTAATGGAAGGATCGGGAAAAGAGGCAGCATGATGTGAATGCAACGTAGTTTGCACTCATATAAAGGAGCCCCTCCATTCCAATGCATCTACCACATCATACGCACCTAGCTAAGCATTTGCCTAAGCGCCTACACTAATAAGCGCAAAAGTGCCCACTCCAGACCAATGGCGGCGATGCGCACGAGAAGCCAGCGGCTGTGCCAGATGGTCCACGATGCCGGCCTGCGGCATGGCACAATGGATCGTCTTCATATGGTGTTGGCGACCGGCTGGTGGATGGCTGCCGTCGACGCCAGCTACGACTCTCAGTTGGACCAGATGATCGTTCGCACCACCAACAGGTTCACCGTCATCAAGAAGCTCGCGGACGACATCACCATACTCCTCCAGCCCTCCACCCTTATCGGCCTCCATGGTCAGAATCTCTTTGAAGAACTAATGGCCCTGCGACTGCCCGCCGACGCCATGAAGAATGTCCACCTGGAGGTCGTGCTCGCCGCGAGGCGCCTCGCCCTGCAAGAAACCGTCGACCTACACATCCATGTGTACGAGTGAATCGTGCACATAGGTATCTACAAGGCTAGTGAGGACTCTACGACGTTGGCCTTCTTCAGCCGGCTGGAAGCCTTGGAAGCCTTTGCTGAGAAGCACCTTGACATCGCCACAAAAGCCGTCGCTCCTGAGCCATCACTTAGTGGCCCGGCCAGTGCAGTTAGTTGAGGAGGAGGAGGTCGTATGTTGATGGATGCATCTTTCTTCTTGCCTCCTGTAACCACCACTGCGATCGCATCATCTTGGCCTTAATTCTTATTTTGCTATTGCATTCTCGTCCCTGTCAATACAGACATGTGAGATCCCTTTGCTCAATACAGACATGTTCGTTCCAGTATTATTTTGATTGGCTTGAATGAAGGTCTATCTCGCCGTTAGGCGCCGCAGCACGTTGTGCTCTCCGTTAGGTGCTACGACGCCTTCTGCTTGCGTCCGTTGGCGCGCTCTGCTCGCGTCCGTCGGCACACTCGGCTTGTGGACAGCTTTTCCTTGGATGTTCAATTGCTATATGCATAGATATATATATGGTTGTTCACCGTTGAGTCGATCGCGGAGTGCTCTACCCGCGTCCCTCCACGCGCGCTCTGCCAACGATTGGGCGTGTGCACGATCACGTCGGGGGCCCCGTATGTATGTGGTTGCACCACGCGCGTTGCCACGCGATGCAGTTACGTGCGGCAACATGGAGTTACGCAGTGCAAATTAGAACTGCCATCAGGGCCTGCCAATATTCTTGGCCATCTGGCTTCCCCTTTAATTCCCGCGGCCATTATAACCTTAGTCTCTTCAACCTTTTGATCGCGCCCCACAACACAACAAGCACACCCACAAAGACACATAGAGAGGGGATGTCTAGCAGCGCTCCAATGGAGTTCGGCGAGCATAGAGTGGTGACCCATGTGAGGGAGACAGATCTCTCGGTGGTGTACACCATCGACCTAGCCGTGGTGGACGACTACATCAACAGCGTTGAGCAGTTGCTTGCTGGAGACAAGTACAAGGTGGTCGGTATCGACCTCCAGTAAACCGCCGGTCGTCCCGGCATAGATCAGAAGGTTGCCGTCACACAGTTGTGCGTGCACCGTCATATCCTCATCTACCACTACTGCATGGCTATAGAGCCTTGCGACCGTTTCAACCGGTTTGTCAACAGCACCGACTACAAGTTTGCCATGGTGTAAACCAAAGACGATGTAAATTCGCTCAGTGTTGCGGGCTTGGCTGGCAAGAACCTTGTCAAAATCCGTGACCACTATAAGGTCTGGGACAGCACGAAGAAGGACTCCCTGGTCGAACTCGCCTCGTCCTTCATCGACCCCTACTATGGAAAGATGAAGCAGGATGCCCAGAGAACAAGTCCCCTATCCTGGCACAGGGCCTGGATGCGGCAACCGGATGAACCTCGCCTCAGCTTCGCGGCCAAAAGCATATACACATGCTACGAGATGCACAGGCGGATCGTTGACATGAGGAAGTGCCTCGTTACCAAAATCGATGAGCCCGAATCGATCCACAAGCAGAGCAAGCGTAAGAAGTAGATGATGATCAGATGATCGTTTATGCTAGTTAATCATGCATGTAATATATATTTTACTTTATTGGTGTGTGTAAATGTCATGTGTGTTGTAGCCACCTATGTAATTATGCATGTAATATTTTACTTTGGTGTGTGCAAATGCCATGGTTGTAGTAGCCACCTATGTAAGTGGATGTTTAATTTGGTTATGCAAGCATGTAATATCTATGTTGTTGTTCTGTATGCTATCCCATCGCACAACACACACGTCTTATTAGCAGAAACCGTCTGTTTTATTATCGGTCTTCACACACATTTGTGATTACAGACCTGTTTTCCGCGTATCACACACATCTTGTTAAGTTGGACCGTTTTTGTTCTCATGTCTCAATACGAACAATTCATCGGAGTGAGCCCCATGCCGTATATCGCACGCACCTTCATCTGGCTGACCATTTCTTTTGTGTTGCCTAATCACAAATAGTTCATCTGAGTTAACCATATGTTGTATATCGCACACACCTCCATCTGGCTGCCTGTTTCTTTTGTTCCTCCTCATCGAAAACAGTTAATTGAACTGAACCATATGCCCTGCATCGCACATGCAACTAAAATCTATACTGTGTTTGATGCCTCCTCCATCACAAACGTTTTCCACCTTTTTTGACGGTTTTTACACCACCTTCTGTGATTATGGCGTCGCACATAGTTTCGTCGGAGGGTCTATGTCGGTGTCAAAACTGGCGGATCTCGGGTTGGGGGTCCCGAACTATGCGTCTAGGCCGCATGGTAACAGGAGGCAGGGGACATGATGTTTTACCCAGGTTCGGGCCCTCTTGATGGAGGTAAAACCCTACGTCCTGCTTGATTAATATTGATGATATGGGTAGTATAAGAGTAGATCTACCACGAGATCGGAGAGGCTAAACCCTAAAAGCTAGCCTATGGTATGATTGTATGTTGTCGTTGTTGTCCTATGGACTAAAACCCTTTGGTTTATATAGACACCGGAGAGGGTTAGGGTTGCACAAGGTCGGTTACAAAGGAGTAGATATCCATATCCGTATTGCCTAGCTTGCCTTCCACGCCAAGTAGAGTCCCATCCGGACATGAGACGAAGTCTTCAATCTTGTATCTTCATAGTCTATTAGTCCGGCCAATGGAGATAGTCCGGCTGTCCAGAGACCCCCTAATCCAGGACTCCCTCAGTCTCTGATCGTAGTGCCGCGTTAGCAGCATCCTACAGTAGTGTCCCAACTAATCCGCGAGTCACAAGGTCGAAGAAAGCTCTATTACAAGATGGCAATGCAAGTACTCATCTGACACCAAGTGTCATCCATAAGCCAACACCTTCTGTTGCTTGTGCCCGCCAAGCTGGAGAAATTGCTCCCAACTTTGATGACAGTGGTGTTGAAGGCATGTTCTCTTCTATATTTTTTCTTTTGAATTGCTAGCCTGGTCTATTATCTCTGATTGCATGATGAACGTACTCTCACTAGATGATTTTTTTTCTAAAAAGATGAATACCTTGTGCATTATGATGATGACAACTGGATTTCCAATGGAGTTGAGCTCATTGCACATCGTGATGGTGACAATGAGATGGCCAATGAAGCTAGTGGTTGTGCCCAACCTAATCAGGAAACCCAACCTAACAATAACTCTGAAGGCATGGTGTAACCTGAATCTTTCTAGCATCTATTAGAGTTAAAATTGTTCAATCATTTGTTCTAAGCATCTTCATGTCTAAACCGTACTTAATATGAACCATAATTTTTGATCTTATTTACTGCAACTTCATGTGTATTACTAAGGTTAATTTATACCATATGTGCACATGATTTTTTATGAGTCTTTCCAGTGCTGCAGGATGATGGTATTATCAAGGACAATTCCATTGCTCATTTCTTAACATCATTGTTTCTAAATAAGGACAATTTACCTACTTCACAATTTAAAAGTGTCTTTCTTGCTATGGATATATCCATATACTCAAGGAATATAGATATGTACACACCTAATAGCTTATGGTCTAATCTGAAATCATAATTTTAGTTTTCTCTTCTAACTTTGCCGAAGATATTGCCTTTTCGAAATCTGCTTGAACCGTGTCTTCTGCTTGTACCATGTCTTCTGTTCTAGTTAAAGCGTGCATTTGTAACAATCAGAAACACACCAACATGATAGATAACCTGTGCACTGCAATATTCCATTAACTTGTTGACGCTGTATGGTTACTAGTTTATTATCTTGGCTTTTTGTGAGCTTAATTCGTGTTGTTACAGTTACTCATTTTGCAACGATGTTCTCCATTTATTAGTACACTTCTATACTTTGTAATTGCGGTTTAATTGTATCCATTCTTGATTTTACTTTCTTTGTAGGTCCACAATCCTATGAGGAGCCAAGGGAAAGGGGCCCCAATTTGGGAAAAGTCCTGGAAAGGATCACTCGACGTCGGCAGGGTAAACTACCGCTTGTCATTCCAGAAGGGAGGATAAGGCCGGAGGCACCTCTTCTTGCTGCAAAGTTTGCAACTGAATGCAACATCACAGACAGACACCATATGCCTGTATTTAAGCGCTTGAAGGATTACAAGGACCCAGATGGACATGTCCGAGATGGGATCTTCAGGAACTTTGTAGGCAAAGTTGGTGTAAGTACATAGTCCTGGCATTTCTCCTTCAAATGGATATCAACCTGTCAATTTTGTGCTATTGTGTTGATTATGTGCAATCATGATACTTACACATGTTTTTTCATCGGATTAGAACAAGTTTCAGATGGATGTAGATGTTGTGCCAGTTAGGAAGGCTTGTACTGAAATGTCGAAATGTGCGACTCGCCAACAACGATATAGGCTCAAAAAAGAGTTTTTTGACCCTCACCCACTCCATTCGATGACTGATCAGTAGTGGAATGAGCTGGTGGAAAGTTGGAAGAATCCCAAAAAGATGGTATGTTTCTTCCTCGAGACCAATCTCTTGCCTTCTACATGCTAATCTAGAAAGTGTGCCTTACATGTATTCAGTCTCTTGATGTAGGGGATATGTGAAATTAACAAAAACAATCGAGCTCAAGTTAAGTTTCACCAAACTACTGGCGCGTGCAGCTATCCTGTGCATTGTGATAATCTGGTAAGTCAAACATGTGGCTGTGGATGTGCATTGTCATGAGAAATATTCATGACCATAGGTTCATGTAAACTATTGCATCCATGTAGAAACTGTGTATGATGCCCCCTTGCCTTCATATTTGTTGTTTCTAGGGAGACAGATACAAAGATAAAGAACCCACTACATTGGATTTGTTCAAGGGGTGCCACTACAGCAAGAAAAAGAAAAGCTACACCGATGTTGTGCAAGCTGCAATTGTAAGTAAGCTTCAAAAGACTACCAACCATCAATTTTTAACTTTTTGCATGGCTAGAACTAATATTGTTTGAGTCACTCTACTAGATTGAAAACTGATAATCGAATGCCAGTGTATCTTAATTGAAATTGTTAACATGTTCACTAGACTATCTTGTAATAGCCTGGCATGTATGCTTGTACCCTTTTTATTTCCATACAACTGGTATGTTCTAAAGCAATTGGAAAACATCAGCTTTGATTTAATATGTGGGTGGATGAAATGACTTTAACAAAAGCGCATAATCACTTTGCCATGTGACTGATGAGCCACCTAAAATTATAGATTTTTTATTAATCTATTATTTGCTCAATATATTGCAGTTTTGGCCATCCATAGTGTCTTATATTTTTAGGTAATTCAGGAAATAGTCCACTTTGTTGTCCAGGAAATAGTCCACTTTGTTGTAGATGATAGTATATATGAATAATATGAATCACCTTCGAACAGAAAAAAATTAATCTGACTTTTATCACAAATGTCTATTCATAAAGGATGCACGATAGCTTTCCTTGCGAAGACGATGCATGTAAGCCTTCTATTGTTGTCTTCTTTATTTGTGCTTAAGCCATCTTATAACCATGTTTGTTGCTTGCATTGCTACACTGAGATGGAAAACAAGGTCTCTCAGCCTACATAAGATGGTCAGGAATCGAACTTTGCGACTGAGGTTGTAGCTGAAGTGCTTTCATAGCACACTAAGAAGCCAAGGTTTCTTCAGCATGTGGGGATGCAGCATGTCCATGCGAGATCCAGCGATAGCAACTGTCAAGAAGAATTGGTAGCGGAGTAGAGGGGCAATGTCAAGCTTCGGGCACTTGTTGACACCTTGACCAAGCAGTTGAAGGAGTCTGACGAAGCAAGGGCAAGACAAGGAGCTAAGGAAGAGAGATGAGGAGAACAGGAAGAAGCAAGATGCGATGGATGCAAAACTAGACTTTTTGCTAAGTCAGTTGCAAGCAAGATCAGCTCAAGAGTAAGTTGTTTGTCCAAGATCAGCCTTCTTTCTCTACTTGATGCATGGAAGTGATGTGAATGTGATATACTGCTGGAACCTACCTTCTTATTTTGTGATGCTTTCGTTGTGCAAACTGCACACTTTTTGATGCAAACTGGTTGTTTGCTGCTCCATGGTTAGTGGATGTGGAGATGTAAGCTCAATGTTACTTGTGTTTTGTGAGGCTGTGCCTCTTTTCTGTCTTTGTAATGGATATGGAGATGTAAGCTCAATGTTAGGCTTGGGAACACATTTTGCATAAAAAACAAAAAAGGGCTGGGTTGGGTAGAGTAAACACTAATGTGTTGAATGGGCCTCAAAACATACTTTCGGGCTAAACAAGAAACACAAGTAGCACATATTTTTAGTGGGCTGATGTGCATATTGAAAAAGTAGAAATGGGCCAACAGAGAGGATAAATGATATGATCCAGCCCAAAACAAATGGGCCAACCAACTACGGTAAAATGGGCTCATGGGCCTGGCCGTACTAAACTAAATGGGCCAGACCATATTGGGTCGGATGCTACATGGACCCACGTTGGCGCCAAGTCAGATCCACGCTGGCGCCACGTCAGATCGATGGAGATGCCACATGGGCCTTGTCTTGGTACACGTCATGTAAATCCCTGACGGAGTAGCCATCACAGAGGACCGGGCCTTGGGCGGGCCAGGCAAACCTGGGGGTCACATGGGTGACAGAAATAGACCGTCATGGACCATGACGGAAACCATAATCCATCAACGATGGGCGGGTTGGCAAATATGACGCGATATACATGATAAGTTTTAGGACCTTCATGCCCTACCACCGTTGATGGTTTTTGGCACTTCTGTGACGGACATGGACTGTCACAGATTAACAAATTTCATGTAGTGGTGAGAAGGTCTGCAACAACATCGCGGAGTACGAAGGCTTGATCGCTGGTCTCAAGGCTGTGGCAACCTTGGGAGTGAAGCGCCTCACCATTAAGGGTGACTCTCAGCTCCTAATCAACTTCTCCAACAAAGTATACGAGCGAAAGGACGAGCACATGGAGGCATACCTTGCAGAGGTACGCAAAATTGAAAAACAATTCTTGGGTCTAGAACTGCAGCATGTGCCGCGCGGCACAAACAAGGAAGCAGACGACATCGCCAAGAGGGCGTCCCGGCGCTTGCCTCAAGAGCCCGGCGTCTGTGAGGAGGGACTCTTCAATCCGTCTGCCGCCCGCCCGCAGCAGCACTAGCACCGCCTCACAAGGACCTTTGAGGGAGTCCTGGATTAGGGGGTCTCTGGACAGCCGGACTATCTCCATTGGCCGGACTGTTAGACTATGAAGACACAAGATTGAAGACGTCGTCTCATGTCCGGATGGGACTCTACTTGGCGTGGAAGGCAAGCTAGGAAATACGTATATGGATATCTCCTCCTTTTTAACCGACCTTGTGTAACCCTAACCCTCTCCGGTGTCTATATAAACCGAAGGGTTTTAGTCCGTAGGACAACAATCACAACATACAATCATACCCATGGGCTAGCTTCTAGGGTTTAGCATCTCTGATCTCGTGGTATATCTACTCTTGTAACACCCATATCTTCAATATTAATCAAGCAGGACGTAGGGTTTTACCTCCATCAAGAGGGCCCGAACCTGGGTAAAACTTCGTGTCACTTGCCTCCTGTTACCATCCGGCCTAGATGCACAGTTCGGGACCCCCTACCCGAGATCCGCCGGTTTTGACACCGACATTGGTGCTTTCATTGAGAGTTCCTCTGTGTCGTCGCTGTTAGGCTTGATGGCTCCTACTATCATCGATAGCGATGCAGTCCAGGGTGAGACTTTTCTCCCCGGACAGATCCTCATATTCGGCGGCTTTGCACCGTGGGCTAATTCGCTTGGCCATCTAGAGTAGATTGAAGGCTATGCCCCTGGCCATCAGGTCAGATTTGGAAGTTTGAACTACACAACCGACATCCGTGGAGACTTGATCTTCGACGGATTCGAGCCGCAGCCAGGCGCACCCCACTATCGCGATGGGTATGACCTAGCTCTACCGATGAACAGTACCCCAGAAGCCGCGCCCGCATCAGCTCCGACCCTTAGTTCGGAGCCAACTGCGCCAATCGAGGACGGGTGGTTAGACACCGCCTCAGGGGTTGCAGTCTCAATGGCGATCGAGCCGAACATTAGCATAAATCTCCATGCAGCCCGTGACTCCAATGTGCCAGACTCCCTTCCGGACCCCGAACTATCCGCGCCCCTGCCAATCGAATCCGATTGGGCGCCGATCATGAAATTGACCGCCGCGGATATCTTTCAGCACTCGCCCTTCGGCGACATTCTGAATTCACTAAGGTCTCTCTCTTTGTCAGGAGAGCCCTGGCCGAATTATGGCCAACAGGATTGGGATGTGGACGACGAAAAAATTCGACGCCCACCCACCACCCACTTAATAGCCACTGTCGATGACTCAACCGACATGCTCGACTTTGACTCCGAAGACGTCGACGGTATGAACAGCGATGCGGGAGGCGAAGAGGAACCACCGCCCACAGGGCGCTGGATGTCCACTTCATCATATGATGTATACATGGTGGACACACCAAAAGAAGATGACGAGGAACGGAAGGACGCTCCGAAGGCTTATTCCCTCGAGAAGCAGTCAAAGCGGCGGCACAAGCACCGCCCCAAATCACACCTCGCCAGAAATAACGATAACATAGACCCAGTGTTGGAGCAGGGCGAACCACTGTCGGACCATGCCAATACGGAGAATCAAACCGAACAAACCAATTCTGTTAAAGATAATAGTCCGGACGACACAACGCCGGACAGGCACCCGGAGCAGCAGAATGCCCGTCAAAGGCTTGTTGCCACTGTGAGGAGTCTGAAAAAGCAGCAGCAAAGGCTCAAGGCTGCGCAGGACACACTCCAAATCAGATGGAGTGATGTACTCAACATAGCAGCGAAGTACGGCGACAATCGCTCGACCAAGAGCTACCCAAAGCGGAAGTTGCTACCTGAATTTGATGAGGAGGCCTTAGACCCCTCACAACCAAAAATCAAAACAGCCACCTGGCCGGATAGACGACCTCACGGCCAACATAGAGCGGCAAACAATGTCACCCACAAGACAATACGCGATTCACGCGAGGGTTTGCACCAAAAGGACAGCGCAACTAGATCCATCTATGGACCATGCAAGCGCGCCCTAGCATACGATATAACACAACAAACATCCGAACAACGCGGTACACCCAGATACAGGGGTGCCGTGCACCCCCTATGTTTCACCGACGAGGTGCTAGATCATGAATTTCCAGAGGGATTCAAACCTATAAACATATAGGCATACGACGGAACAACAGACCCTGGGTCTGGATTGAGGACTATATCCTCCACATCCATATGGCTCGAGGAGATGTTCTCCACGCCATCAAGTACTTACCACTCAAACTCAAAGGGCCAGCTCGTCATTGGCTTAAAGGCCTCCACGAAAACTCCATTGGAAGCTGGGCAGAGCTCGAAGACGCTTTTCGGGCAAACTTTCAAGGGACTTATGTACGACCTCCGGATGCGGATGATTTCAGTCATATAACTCAACAGCCTGGAGAGTCAGCCCGACAGCTTTGGAACAGGTTTCTTACAAAAAAGAACCAAATTGTCGACTGCCCGGACGCCGAAGCCTTGGCAGCTTTTAAGCACAGCATCCGTGACGAATGGCTTGCCCGACACCTCGTGCAAGAAAAACCGAGAACAATGGCAGCATTTACAAGCCTCATGACCCACTTTTGCGCGGGAGAAGACAGCTGGCTAGCCCGATGCAGCTCCAGCAACCCCAGTACATCTGAAGTTAGAGATGGAAACGGGAAATCACGGCGCAACAGCAATAACAAATGCCAGAATAAAAGAGACAGCACGAAGAGCACGGTAGTACACGCCGGATTCAAAAGCTCTCGGCCAGGTCAGCAAAAGCCGCCCCCTAAAGGCGCCAGAGACGAACTGTCCAGCCTAAACAAAATTCTAGACAAAATATGTTAGGTCCATAGCACCCCTGGCAAACCAGCCAATCATACCCACAGAGAATGTCGGGTCTTCAAGCAGTCCGGCAAGCTCAACGCCGTACACAAGGGGGAGGATACACCAAGCGAAGATAAGGATGAGCCTCTCAAGGAAGACACTGGGGAACAAAACAAATTTCCACTAGAAGTCAAAACAGTAAACGTGTTACACGTGATCAATGGCAGAAACAAAACGGCACTCCCAGAAAAATACGCCCAAAGGCCTATCACCGCGGAGTCCTGCCACTGGTCGTCTCAACCGATCACTTTCGACCATCGTGATTACTCAGTGAGTGTCCGGTGTGCTGGATGGGCTGCCCTGGTATTAGACCCAATAATTGACGGATACCACTTCACACGAGTCCTGATGGATGGTGGCAGCAGTCTAAACCTGATATACCAGGATACAATCCGCGAAATGGGGATAGACCCAACAAAAATTTGCCATAGCAATATTACCTTGAAAGAAGTAACGCCAGGCCCAGGGGCTCATTGCACGGGCTCCCTGCTACTAAAAGTTATATTCGGCTTCCTCGATAACTTCTGTAGCGAACATTTAACCTTCCACATCGCTCCGTTTCAAAGTGGCTATCAAGCACTACTCGGACGCGAAGCTTTCGCTCGCTTTAACGCAATACCACACTACGTTTCCCTCACACTCAAGATGCCCAGTCCACGTGGCATCATTACAGTGAACGGAAGTATTAAGCGATCTCTGCACGCCGAAGAGCATGCGGCTGCCCTGGCAGCCGCACACTAAAAACGGCCTCACCAACTAAAGCATTTAGTAGGTCATCACCACCTCGGACACGGTTAGACGAGTCCGGCGCAGCCATATGCAATTTTTACCGGATCAATGATCACACCCCTATTACAAATACAAGGGGCTCAACATGCGCAGACAAGCGGCAATTCTTACTTACATTGAATTATACATAATTTCTTTCAAAAACTATCTTTTTGCACGACAGCTTTTTCACCTAAGCTCCTCTCTTTTACAGATAATCATCGTGCTACACCCGTCTAGGATGCGGCACAATGGAGACACAGGCGCAGACGTGCAGCAGGGACCCACTCCAAGGATTCTTTTTAGATTAAGACCCTGCGTAAACCTTTTTTACTGTCTCTTGTTGATACATATCCACCGAATTCTTAGCACAGTTGAGAAGGATGTTGGCGTCTTGGCATGTGGCCACGTCAGAATAATGCACGTACCTGGACACAAGGGGCTTCTTACGAAGGGCACTATTTAGGCCCGGTTTATACCATAAAGACCGAATACCTTAGGGAGTGTTCGGCGTCGTGAGTTTGGCCTTATATGCATCAGCTCCGAATCATTGTCTTTCGTCAAATGTTGGGTTTGCCCGGCTCCTGTGTTTTGGTGCCTTACGTTCCGCTTTACCGGCTAAGGTAGCACCAGGAGAACTACTACGATTGTGCCCTGGTTCATCCGGACGAGCACCTCAGTAGAGAAAGCCGAAAACTGACTGTCATGATATAGCGTGAGACTGGTCAACCACTCGGTGACCTATCGGAATGTTAGAATTCCTCTTCCTTAACGAAGGGCTGTTTCCCGACCAGGCATGTATGCACCCTGTGATCGGGAGAGTGCGGAGCCACCACGGGCTATCTAGTAGCCCCACTGTCAAACTCCTATGGCTAAGTGAAAGTGTTAAAGCATTAAGTTCGGTTGCCTCGCTCGCTACGCTATCACCTCCTTAATAGGACCAAGACGTTGGGTTAAGTGTGAACACAAGTTTTTTGCGAACACCCCCGCATTTTATGCGTGGGGGTTGAAGCTGACGGCTGCAATCTTTTAGGTTATACACAGGTATACATAAACGGCCGCACAGGAGGTATCATACTACTTTCACGCAAAAGTATAAAAATAACCTTATAAAAAATTCATAAAAGCATTGTGCTTACAATGAAAATACATATCAGTCAAACATAAAAAATTTCAAGCACTGGGCCTCTATCAAACGAGCACCCTCGAGAACCTCCTCGAAATAGTGCTCGGCAGCCACCCGGCCTATGGCCGATCCCTGCGCCGCAACAGTGGTAGCGCCCATCTCCGCCCAGTATGCTTTAACACGGGCAAGGTCCATCCGCGAGCCTTCTATGCACGCCGACCTCTTCATCGCATTAATGCGCGGCACCGCATCAAGGAACTGCTGCACTAAGCTGAAATAGCTGTTCGGCTTTGGTCTTTCCGGCCATAGCTGATCCAGAACAGAACTCATGGCGAGTCCAGACAACCTATTCAGTTCGGCCCATTCGGCTAGCTGGTCAGTCAAGGAAAGTGGACGCTCTGGGACGTGGAATTGCGTCCAGAACAGCTTGTCCACTTCACGATCTGTCTGACCTTGGAAGTACTTGGCCGCATCGGCAGAGCTCACCACCAAATCCATATACGCATCTGCCAAACTCCACAGCCGATCCAGAGGGGCATTCCGAGGATCTCTGAAATTCCTCCGTAACATGAAGGGTTTCCCAGCCGCAATATCCCCGGCTTCCCGCAGCTCCTCCTTCTTCGCTCTCATAGCAGAACGGGTGTCTTTGTCCGCCGCCGCGGCCTTCTCAAGGTCCGTTGCCTTAGCTCGGTTTTCTTTTTCAAGGAACTAGCAACGGTCGGCAGTGTCTTTTAATTCTACGGCCATCTTGGGCATCTTCTCCTGGCTCTCGCAATGTGCGGCCTTCTCGGCTTTCAACTCTTCGGCTGCCTTCAAAGCAGTCGCGTTACTAATCCTCGCTTGTTCCTTGGCTCGGGCAAGTTCCGCCCGCAAGGCTTCCATTTTGGCAGCTCCTTTTGCAGTCACAACATATTAAAGATACTGGCATTATGCTGCTCTTACTATGTGGCGTTCACCGAATAATAATACTTACCCCGTGCCTTCTCAAGCCTCTTGTTAACAAGCTTGATGTCGGCGTCTGCCGCATCCAGTTGCCGTTTTAATTGGGCAAACTCCCTAGTCCGGCTAGCCACCGGAGCTTCCACCACCTGCACATAGAGGCAGTTTGGTTATTTCCTAGGAATATGATCCTCTGTTCGCCGCCGTTCTCGACGACAACCAGAGTCTCAGGGGCTACTATCTACACAGGGCACACCTAACATGTGCAGTACTATCACATATTATCTCACATACCTCAAAGCCTGTCAATAGACTCATAAAGGCTTCATGTAATCTGCTTTCAGCGGACGAGATTCTCTCCATCACCGTACCCATCAGTGTACGGTGCTCTTCTGAGATGGCCGCTCGCCCCACCAACTCCCTCAGAACGTCCGACCGCACACCAGACGGTGCCAGACACTTTCGTATGCTCTCTTCAGGAGCCGGACACTAGGGACTTTGGGGGTCTACAGGATTATCTTCTGGCCTCACCGGATCCGGAGACGCCCTCCGCGATGACACTTCGGGGTCGCCCGCTTCTGGAGCGGAGGAGTCCGGGGGAGGCGTTTCGCTCTCCATCATCTCTGGAAGAAGATCCCCCGAAGACGAGCTCATTTGAGAGGGGCTGAGGCCCGAACTGCAAGATAGATGCGGTGGTTATTTTCTCAGAGGAAAAATATAGCATACCCTTGCTATTAAAATATTTTGGATCACTTACGACTCATTGGAGGGCTGATCCCCCCGCGGACTCTATGCGGCAAAAGCGCCCCCCAAGGCAGGACCCTCAGTGGGAGACCTCTTCTCCCATTTGGAGGCTTTGGCTTCCGGATCCTCGGAAGCAGTCCTTTTCCTCCCCCGATCGTCCTCCTTCGTGGAGATGCTCGCTCCCTCGGTTGAAGTGGATAGCGATGGGGGCCGCGTCCGCCCGTATTATCTCCCTCGGTATCTTCCTTCAAGGGCTCCGGGCAAGGTGCGACCTCGAGCATCTTGTCCAATACCGGATTTTCCAAACCCTCAGGAAGGGGGGCTAAACACCGAATCATCTTCGCCCTTGGTAGCCAGTCCTGGTCAAAGAGCAAACTCTCAGAAATAACTTCGAATAAAAGACAGCGTGTTCGGCTAGAGGATTTCTTACTTGTTCGGCGGCGCGGTTACTGCTCAGGCCCACGTCCTCGGTGATATCTAGACATTCCAGTTGAGGTCCGAAGAATGACTTGTACATGTCCTCATGCGTCAGGCCGAGGAAACTTTGAATGGCACGTGGTCCCTCTGGGTTGAACTCCCACAAGCGCAGGGGCCGGCGTTTGCAAGGCTGGACTTGACGAACCAACATAACTTGTATTACCGCAACCAAATTAAAATCTCCCTCGAAGAGATCTCGGATTCGGCTTTGCAGTATAGGCATGTCCTTGGCTGGACCCCAGCTCAGACCCCTGCTAATCCATGACATCAGTTGTGGGGGGGGGGGCGAGCGGAAAGCGGGGGCAGCCGCCCACTTGGCACTTCTGGGAGCCGTGACGTAAAACTACTCCTGTTGCCATAATTCGGAAACCTTTGGAAAGGAACCTTTCAGCCATGGAGCTCGTGCCATCTTGCCTATTGATGCACCTCCGCATGCTGCATATTGCCCCTCGATCATCTTCGGTTGTACTTCAAAGGTCTTGAGCCAGAAGCCGAAGTGAGGGGTCACACGGAGGAAGGCCTCACCCACGACAATAAATGTCGTGATGTGGAGAAAGGAGTCCGGAGCTAGATCGTGGAAATCTAGCCCGTAATAGTACATCAAGCCCCTGACGAAAGGATCCAGAGTGAGGCCTAGACCTCGGAGGAAGTGGGAGACGAACACAACATTCTCGTTGGGTTCAGGAGTAGGGACGACCTGCCCTCGAGCAGGCAGCCGATGCGAAACCTCGGCGGTCAGGTATCTGACATCCCTCAACTTCTTAATGTCCTCTTCCGTCACAGAGGAGGGCATCCATCAGCATTAAAGGCTGGATCCAGACATGATTGAAGATCCGGAGCACCTAACCTGGGCTTTGGGTGTTAGAACTCGAGGCAGAGGAAGGATTCGATTGAGAACGAGAGAGAAAAAGCAAAAACCCCATCCCTTTATAAAGAGGGTGAATATCAAGCGTCCTCTCCATAGCCGTTTAGGACTTGCCTATAATCTAGGAGTCCTAGACACGGTTGGGTTACCCATGATCGTATTAATGAGAATCCCGTAATTGGGGGAACACGATCTCCGCTTTGGCAAGACGTGTCATGAAACTACCTCGCGTTATGTGTGGAGCTGGTTAAAAGAAACGGTTCGAATAATCACCGGGCCATGGCATAACGTCATGCTGCCAAAACAAGTCAGCAAATTAGATCCGCGAAAGCGTTATTCTCTTGTAACGCCCTCAATGCGGCTATATCTCCTACGTGTCGAAGCACGACTTGGAGGCATAACCACATTGAAAGCAATGTCGCAAGTGAGGTAATATTCACACGACCCATGTAATACATAAGGGAAAGAGATACATAGTTGGATTACAATCGCCACTTCACACAATTACATGAACAAAGCATTACATCATCCAAATACACACAAGGTCCAACTATGGAACCAAAATAAAAGAAGACTACCCCAAATGCTACAGATCCCCGATCGTCCCAACTGGGCTCCACTACTGATCAACTAAAAACGGAACAACATAACGAACACGATCTTCATCCAGCTCCTCCTTGAGCTCGGTTGCGTCACCTGCACAGTTTCATCGGCACCTACAAACTGGTTTTCGAAGTATCTATGAGTCACGGGGACTCAGCAATCTCACACCCTCGCGATCAAGACTATTTAAGCTTATGGGTAAGGTAAAGGTATGAGGTGGAGCTGCAGCAAGCGACTAGCATATATGGTGGCTAACATACGCAAATGAGAGCGAGAAGAGGAGGCAAAGGCACGGTTGAACAACTATGATCAAGAAGTGATCCTAGAACAACCTACGTCAAACATAACTCCAACACCGTGTTCACTTACCGGACTCCGCCGAGATGAGACCACCACGGTAACACACGCGGTTGATGTATTTTAATTAAGATCAACTTTACGTTTTCTACAACCGGACATAGCAAATTCCCATCTGCCCATAACCGCGGGCACGACTTTCGAAAGTTCAAATCCGTGCAGGGGTGTCCCAACTTAGCCCATCACAAGCTCTCTCACGGTCAACGAAGGATATTCCTTCTAGCG
Organism: Triticum urartu; assembly: GCF_003073215.2. Classification (NCBI taxonomy): domain Eukaryota; kingdom Viridiplantae; phylum Streptophyta; class Magnoliopsida; order Poales; family Poaceae; genus Triticum; species Triticum urartu. The sequence continues at coordinate 165,291,503 of NC_053025.1, forward strand.
GGAAGACCCCATCAGACTCGGAATCCCGGTTACAAGACATCCTCGACAATTGTCAAACAAGTCCAGCAACACCGCCCGAATGTGCTGACAAATCCCGATAGGAGCTGCACATATCTCGTTCTCAAGGCACACTCAGATTGTCCAAACTTCCGGTAGGCCAGCCCAGAGTTGCCCCTGGTGGCCACCGGCGGCTGACAGATTGGACCAACACTCAGAGGAGCACTGGACCAAGGGGGTTAAAATAATGATGACCCTTGAGTCTGCAGAACCCAAGGGAAAGAAATGCTAGGTGGTGAATGGTAAAACCAATGTTGGGCATTGCTGGAGGAGTTTTATTCAAGGCGAACTGTCAAGGGGTTCCCATTATAAACCAACCGTGTAAGGAACGCAAAATCAAGGAACATAACACCGGTATGACGGAAACTAGGGCGGCAAGAGTGGAACAAAACACCAGGCATAAGGCCGAGCCTTCCACCCTTTACCAAGTATATAGATGCACTAGTTAAATAAGAGATATTGTGATATCCCAACAAGGAACAAACTCCAAGCTTCACCTGCAACTAACAACGCTATAAGAGGGGCTGAGCAAAGCGGTAACATAGCCAAACAACGGTTTGCTAGCACAAGGTGGGTTAGAGGTTTGACATGGCAATATGGGAGGCATGATAAGCAAGTGGTAGGTATCGCAGCATAGGCAAAGCAATAGAGCGAGCAACTAGCAAGCAAAGATAGAAGTGATTTCGAGGGTATGGTCATCTTGCCTGAAATCCCGCAAGGAAGAAGGACGAGTCCATGAAGAAGACAAATGGGCGTAGTCGAACGGTTCCTCACAAACACGACGTTATTGGAACCAACCCGAAGAAGCAACACCGGAAAGAAGCGAACAACATAGTAAACGACCATCACATAAGCATGGCACGATGCACAAACAAGTACGATGCATGTCCGGTTTAATGAAACATGGCATGGCAAAGTGCACAAACAAACCTACAAATTAAGTGGAGCACAATATGCAACTCCGTTGCATATTGACGAAACACCACGTGACTTATTTAGTTCGATCTTGTTTATGTACCCAACAATATTAAATGTTGTTAAACATGGCAAGAGGGTGAAGAAAAAAGAAACTATCTATCTAGACAAGTTTAAATGAGGCCGGAAACAACGAACAACAATTCCAGTAAATCCTCATATGCATATATTAGGTTTGGTACTGTTCTGCCCTAAACCATATTTTAGAGTTATTAAACATGCAAGAAAAGTGCACCATGTTAAACTAGGCATTTTTCTGCCCCATTTACATATAAAGTTTATTAGAAACCGAGCTACAATTAATTAGTTATGAATTAAAGCATTTTTACATGGCATAGGAGAAAATTTAACCAAACAACATATTAAACATTTCAAACATGCATGAAAGTTGCATATTGTTAAAATATACAAAATTCTAAGCAAGTTTCATATAAAGTTTGTTTAATTTGGATGCACGGTTTGAGAGTTATTAAATGCATGAAGAGCAAGGGGTAATCTGTAAATATGCAGTTTTCTGTAAATAGCAAAATTCGTTCATAGCAGAAAAAAATACATCGGGCCGAATCTGTTCTTGGGCCAACAGAGAGGCGCTGGGGAGCAGCTCACACATTGGGCTGAGGCCCACAACGGAGAGGAGAGGAAGCAGGGCGCGGCGCTGATCTGCTCGTATCTGAAGAAAAATGGCAGCGAGGCTTCGGACGACGACGGCATGGGACTTGGCACACGGCGGAGCGACGGGAACGGGAGCAGAGGCCTGGCGGCGCTGCTAGTGGAGCTCTCCGGCGGGAGGACGGTGAGCTTGGCGCTGCGGGCGCGCCTCGTGGTCCTGCTGGAAGCAGACGAAGCGAGGAACGACGGCACTGGAGTTCGAGATGGAGGGGCGCCATTCCCGCTTCCTGCTGTTGTTTCTTGGGTGGCCAGTGGCGTAGCGGCGACCTAACGGATGGGACGCGACTGGGGCGCAGAGGAATTGCCGGATCTGATGGAGATAGCGACGAACGGAGCAGGGCCGCGGCGGGGACTAGGCGTCGGCTGGAGGACCCCATCCCTGGCACTGCTCATGGCATACCTGAGAGAGAGGGAGGTGCGTGAGAGAGAAGAAATCAGGAGAGGGAGGAGAAGAAGACAGAGGGGAGGGACGCGGTCCTGTTGGAAGCAGACTGGAGGGGATCGGGGAGGATCAAGACGCGTGGTCTCCGGCGAGGCTGGACGAAGAGGCGGCCTCAGTCAGGGGAGCTCGCCTCTTGGATCGAGAGGGTGGGCGCGGGAAGGATGGATCGGAGGGGATGCACTGGATGGGCGAGTGGATCGAGGAGGATCGGGTGGGGCGATCACGAGGTAGGATGCGACCCGATGGCGGCGGTGGAGGGACAAACCTCCTATGTTTGAGGGTTAGGCTAGATTAGGTGGCGTTGGGCTATAAATATAAGGAAAAGAGGGAGTTTGGATCATGCGATCGAAATCGGACGATTCAGAAAGAATAGGCTAGGGAGTCCAAATAATAAAAAGGTGACGTTTTGTAGATGTTTGGGGATGATCCGGACACAACGGTGACGACTGCCCGGGTCGGGTCCGGGACAGCTTTTCGGACGCGCGCGCGAGGAGGGCCGCGGGCTGACGAGAGAGGTTAGGTAGGGCCTGACAGTGAGTGGTGGTGGGCTGAGAAGAGAGAGGGGGAAAGCAACCCGGCAACTGTTTCCGGAGACCGGAAACGTCCGACATTTGATCGGTTATACTGCCGCTATAGTTTAATGGTTGGGCTATCAAACGAACTCCGAATGCGATGAAACTTGACAGGCGGTCTATCTACACTATAATAAGACCACACGCCAACTTTCAACCCAATCCAAGAACATTTTCCGGCCACTTATAAAATAAATATTTCAGACGTGCCGCGGGCACGTGCAAGGGTGTCTGGACTCAGAACGGACAACGGAAGGAAACGGGGAGGCCGGAACGGATGCAAGTTTGAAAAATATGATGATGCAATGCACATGATGACATGACAAGATGCAACAAGCAAGCGCATGACAAGGCAACAATATCGAATAACTGGAAGACACCTGGCGCAACGGTCTCGGGGCGTCACAACACTCCAACACTATGATAGGATCTCGTCCCGAGATCTAGAATGGCACCGGAGGGAAAAGGAAGAGGAAAGAGAAGATGTAAAACTAAGTTGCTTCTTGACAAACGAGTGAAACCAAAGAACCTTGAAAAGGTTAAGCCATTTCGAGAAAAGAATACAATGGAGATGAAAAAGTTGAAAACACTCCGGGTAAATGGATAAACCAAGAAAAGAACTTGATCCTGACAAAACGAAAAGATGGGTTGAAGAGAGCAACATCACAAAGCCTCCGGAATAAAAGTAAGAATGGAATGGAATGAGCGACGAGAAACAAGATCTTGAGGGAGCACGCTTACAACAAATGCTAGAACGGAGTTGTTGGAAAACCAACAACGAAAAGGATAAGCTTGATATGGTCTTATGGAATACATCTCAAATTATGAGGTGACAACCTGCCACTCCCGGGAAAAGGATTGGATTGATAAGAACAAGGAGACGAGAAACTTATTTCATCGGGAGGATAAATGAAGAACTTGGATCATTTATAAGAACCATAAATAGCAACAATCCTTAGGGAAAGCTTTAGGTGAAATATAACCCAAGGTAACTCCAATTACGTGATTGATGGATTTAAAATATCTCATTCTTGATAACTTGTGAATCATGAAACACGAAGGAAAATTATCAAGAATGACATAACACCACCTCCAATGATGCGGTAGAAAGAATTGCACTCCGGATTGCAAGATGAACAAAACTTGAGCTCCTTAGAAAAGAATCTCGATGAAAACTTCGAGAAGGAATTAAATCCTTTATGAACCATCATGTAGAGCCTCCATGAAGAACTTCGGTAATAAAAGAATGATCAAACAAAAGGAAAGAGAAGTTGAAAACACAAGGTGAATCCTTGTAATGATTTAGATGGATCTCCGTGGTGATGTAATTGCGAGAGCTTGGGACTCCGGGAAAGAAAGATGAACAAATGAAATCAATAATTTATTCATCATGAACAAACTCCGAAGGAAGGAATTGATCACTTGGATGAAACAAGAATAATAATTATGTTATGCGTATCCTTCACCAATTTAAATTGATGACAAGCAACGAATTTGGCATACTACTTATTCCCGTTGGGAAGGATTAAGAGAGATATAGCATAACTTGAGAAGGTCTTCGATGAACCACCAATAGGATTGGAAAGAATGAATGAATTGATATGATAACCAAGGAAGAGAACTCTTGAATGAACCACCGAAAGAAATGAAAATGACCAAAGAAAAAAAAGGAAAACACCAGGAAGAATTAGCAAATGAACGAAGATGCTTGAGAGAATATAAATACATGAGAACGAAGAGATCACGAGCTGATAAGAGAATTCTTGAATGATGCACCGGTAAGATTTGGAGAACGAGAGCTGAAAGCTAGAATGAATAAATCTTCTGAAATGATGGGCTTCGTAGAAAACAAGCTGAAAAAGGCTCCTGAATTGCTCCGGATGGGTGAAAAGAATTCTCACAATCGAAAACAATTATGAGAGGATGGTATAAAGCTAGAACCAAGAATCTTCAAGAGAACAGATATGATTGAAGAGAAAACTCTTCTTCGATCTTCAAATGTTGAGAATACCGATGAGAAACACCACCATGAATTGTTTAGACGCTCCGGAAGAATCAAAAGCGAAAAGATTGAGCCAACGATGAAAAGAATTTAACCGATCTTGGAGAAAAGCATATGACAGATGACAAAACATTCTTACGTCAAACTTCAAAAGAATTTAGGATAGCTCCGGGAAAATTAGAAGAGTCATAACCCACAAGTATAGGGGATCGCAACAGTTTTCGAGGGTAGAGTATTCAACCCAAATTTGTTGATTCGACACAAGGGGAGCCAAAGAATATTCTCAAGTATTAGCAGCTGAGTTGTCAATTCAACCACACCTAGAAACTTAGTATCTGTAGCAAAGTGTTTAGTAGCAAAGTAATATGATAGTGGTGATAACGGTAACAAAGTAAAGACAACAAAAGTAATGTTTTTGGTATTTTTGTAGTGATTGTAACAGTAGCAACGGAAAAGTAAATAAGCGTAAAACAGTATATGGAAAACTCATAGGCACCGGATCAATGATGGATAATTTTGCCGGATGTGGTTCATCATGTAACAGTCATAACATAGGGTGACACAGAACTAGCTCCAGTTCATCAATATAATGTAGGCATGTATTCCGTAAATAGTCATACGTGCTTATGGAAAAGAACTTGCATGACATCTTTTGTCCTCGAAAACTGTAGTGAATACATGAACTCCTCAAACTGTGGTCATCACCGGCAGTGGTCCCGATTATTGTCACTTCGGGGTTGCCGGATCATAACACATAGTAGGTGACTATAGACTTGTAAGATAGGATCTAGAACTCACATATATTCATGAAAACATAATAGGTTCAGATCTGAAATCATGGCACTCGGGCCCTAGTGACAAGCATTAAGCATAACAAAGTCATAGCAACATCAATCTCAGAACATAGTGGATACTAGGGATCAAACGCTAACAAAACTAACTCGATTACATGATAAATCTCATCCAACCCATCACCGTCTAGCAAGCCTACGATGCAATTACTCACGCACAGCGGTGAGCATCATGAAATTGGTGATGGAGGATGGTTGATGATGACGAAGGCGACGAATCCCCCTCTCCGGATCCCCGAACAGACTCCAGATCAGCCCTCCCGAGAGAGATTAGGGCTTGGCGGCGGCTCCTTATCGTAAAATGCGATGAAACTTTCTCTCTGATTTTTTTCTCCTCGAAAGCCAATATATGGAGTTGGAGTTGGCGTCGGAGGGCCACCAGGGGGCCCACGAGGTAGGGGGCGCGCCCAGGGGGAGGGGCGCGCCCCCCACCCTCGTGGACAGGGTGTGGGCCCCCTGGTCTTCATCTTTGTTGAGGATTTTTTATTATTTATTCTAAGATATTCCGTGGAGTTTCAGGTCATTCCGAGAACTTTTGTTTTCTGCACATAAAACAACACCATGGCAATTCTGCTGAAAACAGCGTCAATCCGGGTTAGTTCCATTCAAATCATACAAGTTAGTGTCCAAAAGAAGGGCAAAAGTGTTTGGAAAAGTAGATACGACGGAGACGTATCAACTCCCCCAAGCTTAAACCCTTGCTTGTCCTCAAGCAATTCAGTTGACAAACTGAAAGAGAAAAAGAAAAACTTATACAAACTCTGTTTGCTCTTGTTGTTGTAAACATGAAAAGCCAGCATTCAAGTTTCAGCAATTATTATGAACTAACCATAGTCACAATAACACGTAGGTCTCACAATTACTCATATCAATATCGTAATCAGCTAGTGAGCCATAATAATAAAACTCGGATGACAACACTTTCTCAAAATAATCATAACATGATATAACAAAATGGTATCTCGCTAGCCCTTTCTGAGACCGCAAAACATAAATGCAGAGCACCTTTAAAGATCAAGGACTGACTAAACATTGTAATTCATGGTAAAAGAGATCCAGTCAAGTCATACCCAATATAAACCAATCATAATGAATGCAAACGACAGTGTGCTCTCCAGCGGGTGCTTTTTAATAAGAAGGGTGATGACTCAACATAAAAGTAAATAGATAGGCCCTTCGCAGAGGGAAGCAGGGATTTGTAGAGGTGCCAGAGCTCGATTTTTGAAATAGAGATAAATAATATTTTGAGGGGCATACTTTCGCTGTCAACGTAACAACTATGAGATGGCTATATCTTCCATACTACATGCATTATAGGCAGTTCCCAAACAGAATGGTAAAGGTTTATACTCCCCCTCCTCCACAAGCATCAATCCATGGCTTGATCGAAACAACGAGTGCCTCCAACATTCAACGGGTCCCAGGGGGAGTTTTGTTTAATTATTTTGATTTGCTTTGATCTTTTTGGATCATGGGACTGGGCATCCCAGTTACCGACCCTTTCTCGTGAATGAGGAGCGGAGTCCACTCCTCTTGAGAATAACCCACCTAGCATGGAAGATATAGGCAGCCATAGTTGCACATGAGCTGCTCGAGCATACAAAACAGAATTTCATTGGAAGGTTTGGAGTTTGGCACATACAAATTTACTTGGAACGGCAGGTAGATACCGCATATAGGAAGGTATAGTGGACTCATATGGAACAACTTTGGGGTTTAAGGAGTTTGGATGCACAAGCAGTATTCCCGCTTAGTACAGGTGAAGGCTAGCAAAAGACTGGGAAGCGACTGACTAAGAGAGCGACAACAGTCGTAAACATGCATTAAAATTAATTCACACCGAATATAAGCATGAGTAGGATATAATCCACCATGAACATAAATATCATGAAGGCTATGTTGATTTGATTCAACTACATGCGTGAACATGTGCCAAGTCGAGTCACTCAATTCATTTAAAGGAGGATACCATCCTATCATACCACATCATAATCATCTCAATAGCATGTTGGCACGCAAGGTTAACCATTATAACTCATAGCTAATCAAGCATGGCACAAGCAACTATAATCTCTAAATGTCATTGCAAATATGTTTACTTCATAATAGCTGAATCAGGAACGATGAATCATCATATTTACAAAAACAAGAGAGGTCGAGTTCATACCAGCTTTTCTCATCCCAATGAGTCCATCATATATCATCATTATTGCCTTTCACTTGCACGACCAAACGGTGTGTATAATAATAAGAGTGCACGTGCATTGGACTAAACTGGAATCTGCAAGCATTCAACTCACGAGAGAAGACAAGTAATATGGGCTCTAAGTTAAATAAACAATCTTGCATATAAGAGCCACTAAGCATTTTCAATATAGTCTTCTCGACCCCCAAAGAAAGGAAAAGAAAAATAAAAACTATTTACACGGGAAAGCTCCCAACAAGCAAAAGAAGGACGGGAAATATTTTTGGGTTTTCTTTTTAATTCTACTACAAGCATGGAAAGTAGACTAACTAATTTTTTTTGTTTTTTTTCTCAAGGTTTATCAAACACACAAGAAGAAAGCTAGAAAAATAAATTTAAACTAACATGGATATTACAATGAAAGAGTATGAGCACCGACATCTAGCAATGAGTGTGTGTGAACATGAATGTAATGTCGGTGGGAAATACGTACTCCCCCAAGCTTAGGATTTTGGCTTAAGTTGGTCTATTGCCAGGGATAACCTGGCTGATATCCGTAGATGAAGCTGGGGTCGTACTGCGATGAAGAATAGTTGGGATCATAATGTGATGAAGAGGACTCTGACTGCCACTGGCTGGCAACCGCCTCAGGATCCCAAGAATAAACAGACATTCGTGGAGGCTCCGGTTCCGAGGCTGGTGCAGGATTCTGATAGGCTTGAACAGCCGCCCAAGGAACAATGTAAGTACCTGCAGACAAGTTAAACAAAGAGGGAGCAGGCAAAGTAATAGTCTCAGGGTGACGTTTATCAAAGTACAATTTATATTTAAGCGCCCTTTCGCGATTCTTAACAAGAAAATCATGCGCTACCATAAACCTTATAATCTAAATAAGCACGGGGCAGCGCTGTTTCTTCTTTCTCCTCATGCCTAATAGGTATTTCAAAATGTTCAGTTAGGCGTGAAGCATAAATGCCTCCAAAGATGGGGCCCTTAGTACGGCTCATACTCAACCGTCTAGCAACAATTCCACCCATACTAACAGAGTTATTGCAGTATAAACCATGGAGAAAAATAATAATATCAGGAATACTAAGGTTCGCACAGTTCCCGCGACTAATCAAGCAACGACTAGCAAATAAGGCAAAGTAGCGTAAAACAGGGAAATGTATGCTAGTAATTCTTGCATCAGAAACCTTCCTGGTTTCTCCCACAGTGATAGTGTCAATATAAGCTTCCACTTCATTACGGTGTGGTTCATCTAAAGAACCCTCGAAAGGTATTTTGCAAACCTCGCAAAATGCAGCTAATGTCATCTCCCTAGCAACATCATATAAATGGAACTCTACTGTTGGAGTTGATTTCTTAGGGAAAAAGTAGAAGTTCTGCACAAAAGTATTTGTGAGTAAGAGATACTGATGACGTTGGTCGCGGAGGAAGTTGGTGAGGCCGGCGTTCTCAATCAATAGATAGAAATCTTCATAAATCCCAGCACTTCTCAAGAAGTCATCGGAAGGCCATTCACACGGCCGGACCTCCGCGATACGAGGCAGATTAAATTTGGGCTTCTGTTCTTCTTCCTTTTGTTTCTCCTTAGAACTTCGGCTCGACGAGCCCCTCAAAAGTCTCTTCATTATTTCTGAAGCAATCTGAAATTTTTAGTAACTTCAAACAAAGTGAACCAACTTCAATAAGATTGATAGCAACTACTCATACAAGTTCCTAGAGCATATATCAAGCATTAGAACTACTTGGAACCATATATATTTGACATGCAAGCTCAAGAACATGGTCACCTATGCAGCACAAATTTGCAATGAATAAAGCACTAGAACAAAAACTAATTGGACCAATGGAGGAGTCACATACCAAGGAACAATCTCCCCAAGCAGTTTTGCGAGAGGTGCTTTGAGCAAGGAGATCGAAAATCGCAGCAAAAGTTGCTGGAACACGAGCTTGAGTTAGTTTTTCGGGTTTGTGCGAGATAGAGGAAGAAGATGGGTGCAGGAATAAGTGGAGGAGGGCCACCGTGGGCCCACGAGGCAGGGGCGCGCCCAGGGGGTAGGGCGCGCCCTCCACCCTCGTGACCAGGTGGCAGCTCCCCCCGCGGTAATTTTTGCACTAAAAATCCCTAAATATTCCCGAAAAAATCATATTAAATTGGCATGGCATTCTGAGGACTTCTATTTTCGGGATATTTTTATATTGCACGGATAAGTCAGGAAACAGACAGAAAAAATACTATTTTAGTTTATTTCTACTAAAGAACAGAAAATATAAAGAGGGTACAGAAGGTTGTGCTTCTAGTTTCACCCATCTCATGCTCATCAAAAAGAATCCACTAACAAGGTTGATCAAGTCTTGTTAACAAACTCATTCCGATAATCATGGAACCGGAGAAATTTCGAATAACACTACGTTACCTCAACGGGGTATGGACATCCCCAACAATAAGTATATCATATTTCTTTTTGACAGTAGGAAGAGGAAATTCAAAACCTCCAAATATAATCGATGGAATTTTTCCAATAGAGTTGATACTATAAACTTGAGGTTGTTTCCTCGGAAAGTGCATCGTATGCTCATTACCATTAACATGAAAAGTGACATTGCCTTTGTTGCAATCAATAACAGCCCCTGCAGTATTAAGGAAAGGTCTTCCAAGAATAATAGACATACTATCATCCTCGGGAATATCAAGAATAACAAAGTCCGTTAAAATAGTAACGTTTGCAACCACAACAGGCACATCCTCACAAATACCGACAGGTATAGCAGTTGATTTATCAGCCATTTGCAAAGATATTTCAGTAGGTGTCAACTTATTCAAGTCAAGTCTACGATATAAAGAGAGAGGCATAACACTAACACCGGCTCTAAGATCACATAAAGCAGTTTTAACATAATTTCTTTTAATGGAGCATGGTATAGTAGGTACTCCTGGATCTCCAAGTTTCTTTGGTATTCCACCCTTAAAAGTGTAATTAGCAAGCATGGTGGAAATTTCATCCTCCAGTATCTTTCTTTTATTAGTAATGATATCCTTCATATACTTAGCATAAGGATTTGTTTTGAGCACATCAGTCAATCGCATACGCAAAAAGATAGGTCTAATCATTTCGGCAAAGCGCTCAAAATCCTCATCATCCTTTTTCTTGGATGGTTTCAGAGGAAAAGGCATGGGTTTCTGAACCCATGGTTCTCTTTCTTTACCATGTTTCCTAGCAACGAAGTCTCTTTTATCATAACATTGATTCTTTGATTGTGGGTTATCAAGATCAACAACAGGTTCAACTTCTACATCATTATCATTACTAGGTTGAGCATCATCATGAACATCATCATTAACATTTTCACTAGGTTCATGTTCATTACCAGATTGTTTTTCAGCATCAGACATAGAGATATCATTTGGATTATCAGGTGGTTCAGCAATAGGTTCACTAGAAGTTTGCACAGTTCTATCATTTTTCTTTTTCTTCCTTTTAGAAGAACTAGGTGCATCAATATTATTTCTTTGAGAATCTTGCTCGATTCTCTTAGGGTGGCCTTCAGGATACAAAGGTTCCTGGTCATTCTACCAGTTCTAGTAGCCACTCTAACAGCATAATCATTTTTCTTACTATTCATTTCATCAAGCATTTCTTTCTGAGCTTTAAGTACTTGTTCTACTTGAGTGGTAACCATAGAAGCATGTTTGCTAACAAGTTTATGTTCGCCTCTAATATTATCCATATAATCACTCAAGCGTTTAATCATAAAGGTATTCTGCTTTAATTGTCTACCAAAATAAGCATTAAAATCATCTTGCTTAAACATAAAGTCATCAAACTCATACAAGCACTGGCTAGCAATTTTAGTAGGAGGGACTTCAACTTTATCATATCTATAGAGAGAATTTACCTTTACTACCTGTGTCGGGATATCGGGAGGTTCTTCAATAAATAAGTAATTGAGATCATATACTTCTTCAACGGGCGGTAAATTAAGACCATGTATTTCTTCAATAGGAGGTAAATTCTTAACATCTTCAGCTTTAATACCTTTTTCTTTCATAGATTTCTTTGCCTCTTGCATATCTTCGGGACTGAGAAATAGAACACCTCTCTTCTTCGGAGTTGGTTTAGGAATAGGCTCAGTAATTAGCTCAGGAGCTGGCTCAGGAGTTGGCTCGGGAGGTGGCTCAGGAGGTGCCCAATTATTTTCATTTGCCAACATATTATTCAATAAAATTTCAGCGTCATTCGGTGTTCTTTCCCTGAAAAGAGAACCAGCACAACTATCCAGGTAATCTCTGGAAGCATCAGTTAGTCCATTATAAAAGATATCAAATATTTCAGGTTTCTTAAGAGGATGATCAGGCAAAGCATTAAGTAACTTGAGAAGCCTCCCCCAAGCTTGTGGGAGACTCTCTTCTTCAATTTGCACAAAATTGTATATTTCCCTCAAAGCAGCTTGTTTCTTATGAGCAGGGAAATATTTAGCAGAGAAGTAATAAATCATATCCTGGGGACTTTGCACACAGGCAGGATCAAGAGAATTAAACCATTTCTTAGCATCACCCTTTAATGAGAACGGAAATATTTTGAGTATACAAAAGTGGCGCAATCTCAGATTATTAGTAAACAGGGCAGCTATTTCATCTAACTTACGAAGATGTGACACAACAGTTTCAGATTCATAGCCATAAAAAGGATCAGATTCAACCAAAGTAATTATATCCGGATCAACAGTAATATCATAATAATCCTGATCAGGAACACAGATAGGTGAAGTAGCACAAGCAGGTTCGGGTCTCATCCTACCTCTAAAAGATTCCTTACTCCACTTAATTACTAACCTCTTACGTTCAGGTTTATACGGACAAGCAAGAATAGCTTCATAAGATTCATTATTAAAAAGATAACCCTCAGAAATAACAGGCATAGGTTCATCATCACTAACATCATCCTGTTCTGGTTCACTAATTTCTCTTTCTCTAGACTTAGAAATTTGCTCATCTAGAAATTCACCAAGTGGCACAGTAGTATCAAGTATAGAAGTAGTTTCATCATAAGTATCATGCATAGCAGAAGTGGCATCATCAATAACATGCGACATATCAGAATTCACAGCAGTAGTAGGTTTAGGTGTCGCTAGCTTACTCATAATAGAAGGTGAATCAAGTGCAGAGCTAGATGGCAGTTCCTTACCTCCCCTCGTAGTTGAGGGATAAATTTTTGTCTTAGCGTCTTTCAAGTTCTTCATAGTGTCCAGCAGATATAAATCCCAAGTGTCTCAAAGAATAGAGCTATGCTCCCCAGCAACGGCGCCAGAAAAAGGTCTTGATAACCCACAAGTATAATGGCGTCTCCCACCTCCCACCTCCCACCCCACCTCCGGCGATCTCCTCCCACCACCACTAAAACCCTAATCTTTCCCTACCAATCTCTCCGGCGTCTCCCCCTCACTCAGGGGTCATGGTTTTCTCATCGGGATCAACCCTTGGCTTGGACTTCTCCAAGGTTTTGGAGTTTGCGGATAAAGTTTTCAGATCTACTGGTTCTTCGGTCCACCCTACAGAGGACACATGTCACTTCAAGTTGGTGGTGTCCTTTAGCCGTCATGTTTTCAGGCTTGATGATCATTCTGTGGCGGCGGCTCTGGAGGCTGCTGTTGGTGGATCTGCGATCGAGTTGGGTGTCTCATGTTTATGTGACAAGGTTTATTCCTTCAACGTTTCTTCCAAGCAAGTTGGTTTCTTTATTGTTGATCTTCGATCTTTTGCTTGCCCGCAATTCAAATGTTATTTTAATCTATGGGGCCGTGGAGGACCAAATTGGGTTCGTGAGTTTAAACTTTGGAAGTTGCAAAGTGATGCGGAATGGATCTTAGTTAGTCCATCTAAGAGACGGGCGGCGCTTGGGATGATCGCTATGCATAAACCACCGTCTAAGTCCTCTTTTAGATCTTCTAGTTCTGTGCAAAAGAAAATTTCTTTTGCAACATTCCAAAGCTATGATGCATGCAAGGGTTATAGATATCCAGCCACGCAGGATTGTATTGATACAGTTTCTGATGCTGGATATGCTGTCCCGGCAAATGAGCGTTTGATCATTCGACCATCGCCGCCGGTGAATCTCCAGTGGATTGTTGCTTCTTCGTCGATTGTTTTTGGTTCTGTTGATCCGCCCTGGATTCAACGGAATTCACCTGAGGCTGTTAGTTTGTCCTCGTCTGCTCTCGTCTCTCCTGCATCCCATGTTGGGCCAGCCTTGCATGACGGGCTACAGCCCACCACCCAGCCAATGGATATCCCGTCTACTCAGGAAGCTGCTGATTTGTTTGATGAGATGGTCAATGACATGGTGGACCGTGTTCTAACTTGTTCCAACTGTCACCAGCGGGGCCACTTGTCGGTCTCTTGTCCTGTTTGCCTGGCTTGCTCACGTTATGGTCATCATCGTCGGGATTGCATTAATTGGGCCCAGGATAATGGTTATGTTTGGAGAGTTAAACACACGAAGCAAAATCCAGAAAAATCTCCACTGTTGATTCCCATGCCCGCCACGAGTCAGCCTCCTACGCCTAGGGACTCCTCGGGTATAGAGACGACCCACGTGCCGGTGCAGATGAGTCCCATCACCTCTTCACCCCTTCCCGTGCATCACCAACCTGCTCCACCTCCACCAGAGCAAGACATGGCAAACTTTCCCCTGGATCCTCTTGAGTTCCTTCCACCGGGGTTCGAGTTCATCGATGGAGGGCCAACCCGCGTGCCTCGGACTTTCTACTCTCCAGCCATTGCGCCGGACCGTTGCCATGAGCAGTTTGCCATTGGCTTTGTTGAGCCTCAGCCGCCACCTGGACAGATTCATCACTTCCCGCAACTGGTTAGTGATTTTGTGATGACTCAGCTTCACCGTGACGTTCTTAGTGATCAGCAATGGATTGAGGGTGTTGGTTTGTTTGAGTTCCGATCTCCTGCATCTAGGCATGCCATTATAAATCATCCTCCTTATGATCTTGGCAATGGTCACTTTGTTCGGTTTGTTCCTCATGATCAAGGCATCAATCACAGAGCTATTCAGGGTTTTCATAGGGGCTGGATTATGATGTTAGGTGTTCCTTTGGATTACCGCACAACACAGCATATTTCTGAGGCAGTTAGCACCTTTGGTCGTTTTCATATCTAGCATCAGGATGATCCGCGGCTAGTCAGGACTCTTGTTTATGTTTCTTTCCCCACTATTGGAATCAGCTAGTTTGCCATCTGCCAGTTCTTTGCCGTCCGCTAGCGGACGGCAAAGAAGCTCTTTGCCATCAGCTTCCAAAAAGCAGACGGCAAAGAACTGGCTGATGGCAAAGACCAAGTTTGCCATCAGCCAGTTCTTTGCCGGGGGGTCTTGGGCTTATTGGAACGGGCAAAAGGATTCTTTGTCGGTCGGCTCGCGGGCGGGCCAAAGAGGAGGGGGCCACCCTAACTTGGCCGCTACGAGACGGCAAAGAGAAAGAAGGCGGCCCTGGCGTCCGCGCGGACGGCAAAGAGGGAGGCCCCACGTAACGTTAACGGGGCCGCGCCCCACACCCCCCTCTCTCTCTTTCTCTCCCACCTCCACCGCCCCGTCGCACCACGCCCCGCCGCCGCCCCCGCCCCCGCCGCCGCCCCGGCGCCCCCCCGCCCCGTCGCCCCCGCCGCCCCCACCGCCCTGCCGTCTGGGCGCCGCCACGCCCCGGCGCCCCGGCACCTCCGCGCCCCGCCGCCCCGGCCGGGCCCGGCGCCGCCGCCCCCAGGCCGCCCCGCCCCCCTCCTCCGCCGCCCCAGGCCGCCCCGCCCCGCTCCTCCGCCGCCCCAGGCCGCACCGCCCCCCTCCTCCACCCTGCAGGTGATCTTCTTCCTTTTTTCCTTTTCTGTTTTTTTAGTTTTTTTATGTTTAGTTTAGATTTAGTTTTAGGATTAGTTTTAGGTTTAGGTTTTAGTTTTAGTTTAGTTTTAGGTTTAGATTTAGTTTTTTTCTTTTTCTGTTTTTTTAGTTTTAGTTTTAGGTTTAGTTTAGTTTTAGGAAAGAAGAAAAAGAGAAAAAGAG
Organism: Triticum urartu; assembly: GCF_003073215.2. Taxonomy (NCBI): domain Eukaryota; kingdom Viridiplantae; phylum Streptophyta; class Magnoliopsida; order Poales; family Poaceae; genus Triticum; species Triticum urartu. Next base: position 165,307,322 of record NC_053025.1, read on the forward strand.
GAGATCAGGAGAAGAAGAAGAAGAGGAGGAGGAGAAGAAAAAAGAAGAAGAGGAAGAAGAAGAAGAAAAAAAGAGGAGAGGAGGAGAAGAAGAAGAGGAAAAAGGAAAGGAGGAAGAAGAAGAAGAAAAAAGAGGAGAGGAGGAGAAGAAGAGGACAAAAGGAAAGGAGGAAGAAGAAGAAGAAGAAGAAGAAGGAAAAAAAGGAAGAAAAGGAAAAAGAGGAAGAAGAAGAAAAGGAAAAAACCCGTCCCGACACGGTACCCTGACCCCGAAACAGCACCCCGACCCCGACACGGCACCCCGACACCGACAGGACACCCCGACCACCGACACCTCCCGAAAAGGTGTTCTTTGGCCTTCCAAAGGCCGACGGGGTCATATATTTGTGAATTATTAGTTAGGTCATATATTTTTCGATTTTGTTATGAAAAACATCATATATAATTGTGTTGATCGTGTAGTTTTAAATGTGCAGTTGTTTCATCGCTGCGAGGTTTGGTGTTCGACGACCTCGCCGTGCGTTTGACGAGCTCTGCCCCTTCGTTCGTGGGTGAGCACAAATGACAAGTCCTCCTCCCCCATTAATTATTTGATCTATTCCGACGAAACTTGATAGCTAGCTATATATGTGTCTTGAATCATCAGTATGTGTAACCAATATGTGTCTCCCGTTCGAAAGCGTCATAGTTATAAATATGCATGCATTTGCATATTTATAACCTTGATTCTTTCGAATTGTCCAACGCTATCCATGGACAGCCCGAGTATGTGTAGATTGGGTTCGTTTTCCCATATGCTTTGCTCCGGATCCGACGCATATATTTCGTCAGTGCCTCCCCTGTTGTTCACCGGGTACACATCCTCTCTGTTTATTGCAGAGACGTGTATCAGGAGAACAGCGAGGAGGTGCTGCCGAAATTTTGCGTCGGATCCGGAGCATAGCAAGGGAAAATAAACCCAATCTACACATACACGGGTGGGATTAGGACCTATCATTACCTATTAGAGTGTAGGTTGCATGGACGTAATAAAATTGACAAAGTAGATCAACTGATGAATTACATATATAATTGTTGTGTGTCCAGTAGCTCTGAAAGTCAAGATGAGTGACCATGCTTGGATGTATACCGGTCACACTGGTCAGAACAAATGGAGCGCTGAATGGTTCACAAAAACTAAGGGGTTTGTGCAAGCCGCATTTGCAAATGGCCAAAAGAAAACCTGGTGCCCCTATTTCCGGTGCGGCAATTGGGAAAAGAAGACAGAGGCTGAAATGGGCAAACACCTGCAGAAGAGTGGTTTTACGCCCGATTATACGGTGTGGACATTTCATGGTGAGTCTGCCCAACGTGACCGAGCTGAGGTGGATCGTCGTCGCACCGACGAGCATGGTACCGGGATGGAAAACATGGTGCAAGGCTATGATGATGCTCGGGATTCGGACAAGGAGATGGAGGAATCTGCAAAGGCCTTCAATGAAATGTTGGAGTCTTCGAAACATCCGCTCCACGAGCACACTGAGCTTTGTCAGTTGGATGCCATCTCACAAGTAATGGCTCTAAAGGCTCAGTTCAACTTGGGCAGAGAATGCTATGACGCAATTATGACAGTATTTGGACGCTTTCTACCCAAAGGCCATGTAATGCCTGCAAACTTGTACCAGTCGGACAAAATCCTCCGTGCACTGAAGATGCCCTATGAGAAGATACATGCCTGTGAGAAAGGATGTGCCTTATTTAGGCTTGACTATGCGGACTTGAACTATCGTCCCATTTGCAAGTCTTCCAGGTATATTGTGGTAGACAACGGTATGGGTGAGAAGACACAGACCAAAATCCCCATTAGTGTTCTTCGGTATATGCCAATCGTACCAAGACTTCAACGTCTTTTCATGGTCGAAGAGACGGCCAGACAGATGACATGGCACAAAACAGGCAAAAGAACCGAACTAGATGCAGATGGGAATCTGATGATGGTACACACATCAGATGGTGTTGCGTGGAAAAAGTTTGATGAATTACATGCTGACAAAGCGGCAGATCCGAGGCATCCTCGAGTCGGCATCAGCACGGATGGGTTCAGTGTGTTTGGTATGACGGCAGCCCAATACAGTTGTTGGCCCGTATTTGTCTTTCCACTCAATCTCCCCCTCGAACAGATTATGCAAAGAAAGAACATTTTCCTGACGTTGATAATTCCAGGACCCAACTATCCGGGCAAAAATATGAATGTGTACATGCAGCCGCTTAAGGACGAATTGCAAGAAGCCTGGGATAATGGGTTCAAGACATACGACGCCTTTAGCAAACGGAACTTCATAATGCATGTCTGGTACATGTACTCGATGCATGACTTGCCGGCGTATGCGCTATTCGTTGGCTGGTGTGTGCATGGAAGGTTCCCGTGCCCCACATGCAAGGGAGCTCTTGAGTTTTTTCAAATAACTAATGCGTTGGCCTTGTCATGCTGCAGGGGTTGGGACCACCATCATAGTGTCCGCCGGCCCAACTCCGTCCTTGGAGTTCTTTGCCGGCAAAACTTCCCGGGGTTTGTCACGTTGCCTGGTGAGGGTCGGCTTCCAGAGCTTGGATTGAGCTGGGAGCACTACGTGGCTTCTCCGGCCCCGCCGGATGAGATTATTGACGATGTCGTCTGCGACATGAGGGCAGACATGGTGATCAGAAAGTTTTGGGTAATTTCTCCTTTACACATTTAAAAATCTTCAACTAGCTAGTTATTAATTGTACTAATCAATATTGTCTCATTTAATTGCAGACATTCTATAGGTGTGAGGAGGGATACGAGGAGGACGCGGCACATGTTATCGAGAACGTCTGCAAGCGCCTACTCCAGAACTTATGGCACGAGGCTCGGGTGCAGGCTGTTCGAGACTACTACGCCTTGCGTGGTATCAAGAAGACCAAGCCGGCGTGCCGCGATAAGTTCCTGAGTAAGGAGCAGTACATGAAGGTAATTCTTAAGGACTTCTCTACTTAAGTTCCTTAATTTAGTAATTCATAGCCGTAGCGCTCAAGTTTCTATTTGCTAACTTAGGCGCCTCCGAGATGTTGTGCGGATCTGATGGATTGTTGGGAGGTGTTGGTCGATGAGTGGTGCTCAAAACAATGGCTAGCCCTCCACAACGAGGCCAAGGACAAACGTGCCCAAATGGAAGGTGTGCCACACCATCAAGGCAGCTCCAACTTATATCAGTTCGGGCACAACTGGGTATGTGGTTTGCTTCATGATTCATGCAATTCACTCATCATGCTAGCTTGAGCCCTTTAATTACTAATTTTCATTGTTTCTCTCTTTCAGGCACGCTACAATAAGGCGGATAAGGTGCCAGAGGTGTACGACCTGTATGCCATGGCCCACACAGCCTCTTTCAAGAAAGTCAAGGCTTTCTCTCAGTCTGACCTCGATGATGCAAACAACGTCACCAACATCTCCTCCCACAACAAGCTCGTGAGATATAGAGATGAGGGGAAGCGAGGAAAGGGGAGGACTTTAACCTGAGCCAGGGTCCCATTGATCCAGAGCTATTGATGATATCTGGTGGCGGGAGGTCCCATGGCTCCATAGCCATTGGAGATGGACTTATCCGTTGTCCTAGCAGTCTCCCGGAGATCAAGGCGCGCCAGTCGAGCTCCGCTCCTGAGATAAGGCCTCGTGAACGGCCAGTGCAACTCGCCATCAAGGTTAGTGATACGTACTCATTTATCTTTCTCCATTACATTGTGTGCGCTTCCATCAATGATTACAAATGGTCATGTGAGTGGTGTTGCAGGCTGCTATACAGAGTGAGAGAGATAGAACGGAGAAACTTCTGGCGGAGGCGGCGGAGAGGCAGCGGGAGTTGGAGGAGAGGACGACAAAGATGATAGAGGAGGAGAGGGCACGGAATGACATGCAGGCAAGGGCCATGTACGAGCTCCTTGTGGTATGTTTCTTCTGCAGATTAGCCAAAACATTAATGTAGTGTTTGTCTCATTACTAACTAGTATGACTGAGTCGTCAAAACCAAATGTGCAGTCTGTGTGCGAGAAGACAGGTCAGACCGCTCCGCCGATGCCAGTGATTGCTCCTGGGACCACGGTGAGTTTTATTTGAATGGACATTACTTGCTAGTCTTAACATTTGAGTGTCATCATGCTAACAAGAAATTGGAAATGATCTTTGGTGCAGCGTAACTCCAGACAAGCATCGCACGATCCTTCTCCAGCTACCGACACGAGCCACCCCGCTCCTACACCTCCTGGATCTTGGTAAGTTTATCTAGTGTTTTGCTTAACACATGCATAAAGACCTAGAATTAGCTTTATTTCCTCCAATGCTTACCATAATGACCTAGACTTAGCTTCTTCACCTCCAAAATGACTTAATAAGCTTACTGACCTCCAAAACCATCCATTTACCTAAGTTAGCTCTAAAACAATCTGTACTTAGCTTACTTATGTCAAAAATTGCATAATTAGCTTAGTTAGCTCATAGACGATCCATTTTACCTAAGTTAGCTCTAAAATGACCCATTTTACCTAGGTTAGCTTATAAATGATCCAGTTCATCCAAGTTAGCTCAAAAATGACCCATTTTACCTATATTAGCTCCTAAATGATCCATTTTACCTACGTTGGCTTTAAAATGACCCATTTCACCTCGGTTAACTCCAAAATGACCAATTTTACCTAGGTTATCTCATAAACGATCCATTTCAACTAATTTAGCTCATAAACGATCCATTTCACCAAGTTAGCTAAAAAACGATCCATTTCACCTAAATTAGCTCTTAAATGATCCATTTCACCTAAGTTATCTCAAAAAGATCCATTTCAACTAAATTAGCTCATAAATGATCCATTTCACCTAAGTTAGCTCAAAAACGATCCATTTCAACTAAGTTAGCTCATAAATTATCCATTTCACCTAAGTTAGCTAAAAAACGATCCATTTCACCTAAATTAGCTCTTAAATGATCCATTTCACCTAAGTTAGCTCAAAAAGATCCATTTCAACTAAATTAGCTCATGAATGATCCATTTCACCTAAGTTAGCTCAAAAAGATCCATTTCAACTAAATTAGCTCATGAATGATCCATTTCACCTAAGTTAGCTCAAAAACGATCCATTTCAACTAAGTTAGCTCATAAATGATCCATTTCACCTAAGTTAGCTAGAAAATGATCCATTTCACCTTAGTTACCTCAAAAACGATCCATTTGACCTTAGTTAGCTCATAAACGATCCATTTCAACTAAGTTAGCTCATAAATGATCCATTTCACCTAAGTTAGCTAAAAAACGATCCATTTCACCTAAATTAGCTCTTAAATGATCCATTTCACCTAAGTTAGCTCAAAAAGATCCATTTCAACTAAATTAGCTCATGAATGATCCATTTCACCTAAGTTAGCTCAAAAACGATCCATTTCAACTAAGTTAGCTCATAAATGATCCATTTCACCTAAGTTAGCTAAAAAAACGATCCATTTCACCTTAGTTACCTCAAAAATGATCCATTTGACCTTAGTTAGCTCATAAATGACCCATTTCAACTAAGTTAGCTCATAAATGATCCATTTCACCTTAGCTAGCTCTTAAACGACCCATTTCAACTTAGTTAGCTCATATATGATCCATTTCACGTAAGTTAGCTCATAAATGACATACTCTTCTTGTTCTACTCTTCTTCCTGTTCTACTCTTCTTGTTCTACTCTTCTTGTTCTAGTCTTCTTCTAGTTCTACTCTTCTTCTTGTTCTACTCTTCTTGTTCTAACTTTCTTATTTTTCATTTTGCAGATTTCATTCACTTGACGAAAGCTTTCATAGATGGAGTGCTCCTTATCCCTTTCTCTGTTTCTTTTGTATCGTTGAACTATGCATGTATCGTTGGATGAAACTATTGTAATATATATGGTTGGATGCCTCTATGTTGAACTTGTTATGTATGATGGAACTATGCATGTAATATATATGGTTGGATGATGAAGTTATGTGTTGGATATCTTATATGTTTGCTCTGTAATGGCCTTTTGAAATATATCTATATATGTCATATATATTTGTGATGAAAATTGTTGGATTTAATAAAAAACAGATAAAAGAGCCAATATGCAGGCTCTTTGCCGTCTGCCACTGACGGCAACGGGCTCTTTGCCGTCTGCCACGGACGGCAAAGAAGACACATGGCATCCAGCTGTGCTTCCTGGGAGCTAACCCATTTGGTCAGTTTGCCTACAGTGGCAGACGGCAAAGACTTTGCCATCAGTGGCAGACGGCAAAGACTTTGCCATCAGTGGCAGACGGCAAAGAACCTGCCATGTAGTGACGTGTAGATGACATCATACGGCGGACGACAAAGACCCTAGCAATTTTGCCGTCAGCGGCGGATGGCAAAGTCCTGCCGTTAGCCACTTAACGGACTGACAGCGCAATTATTGTCGTCCGCTCTCTTTGCCGTCCGCCGCAGACGGCAGAGACTTTGCCATCAGTAGCAGACGGCAAAGTAGCTGTTTACCGTAGCCTACTTTGCCGGAGCCTTTTGCCGTCCGCGGCTGACGGCAAAGGCCTTTGCCGTCCGCCATTCATGCCTTTGCCGTCCGCCATGGCAGACGGCAAAGTAGCTGATTCCTGTAGTGCCTAAGCCCTCACCAAGTACCTAGGGATGTTGTCTATCGTGAGTATGCAGACTTTGGAGCTACCCGTCTTTCTTGGACAACACCTATTTATGTGCTCTCTGCAGAATTTGCTGACATTATGCCAGCTGATGAAGATCCGATGCCTTTCAATGGAAACCCTCATCCGCTGCCCGGGAACATGCCTTTTGATGATGTTAACTTTATCATGCCTGAGTTTCCAGAGCTGGGCTGGAATGAAGACCCTCATGCTCACAATGATGATCCGCAGCCTCATAACCAGCATGACAATGTCATTATTGAGGAGATTCATGAGGATGAAGCACTACCTGCTTCTCAAGAGTCAGTGGTTTTAGAGAACTCGGGGCCTGTTGATTCTGCTGAGGGATCTGTCAATAATCAGCAAGGTGTTGTGGCAGCCTATGTGCCTCCTCTGATCCAGCCTCATGTTGTTATTGGTCAAGTTCTGACAGTTTTCAGACCAGAGCTTCCTCCGATAATGCAATGGACAAGATCTTTTCAGCGTATGATGCCAGTCTTTGATACAATGCACATTCCTCGAGGGTTACAGTTCTACAGTCCTTTTAAACCAATTCTACTATCTAAGCGCTCTTGGGAGGTATCTTTCTCTTACTCTGCTATGAAGAACAAGTTGGTTTTTCATCCTTCACCTGTTCGTCGGATGGTGAATATTCCAAGGAAGCCTCCTGTTGCTCGTGCACTTTGTTTTGACAATGTTGCTGAGGATTGTGCCATGGTTGATCCAGCTTTGTCTACTGTTGAGATGTATGCCTTCAATTTCTCTGCGGCCCCAAGTCAGCGTCCAGCTCGTGCTCATAAACCAAAGTCTGTGATTGTTGAGTCTGAGGTTAGGCGCAATGTCAGGCTCTCAGCCCTACGTGATGGCTTCAGGCATTCTAATCCAGCCAAGTCCCCTATGAAGAAACCTGCAGCAAAGCCTCAGAAGAAGCGCAAGGTTGCTGTGGATGGCGAACTACCACGGGCTCCTATTCACGATGCAGATCAACCTACTGTGCCGCCGCCCACGCCAATCAATGTGCTGCAGCAGGTTGGTCTTTGCCTCGGCATTGGGCCGGAGAAGCTCACTAAGGAGAAGCTTGAGGCTTCTTCTTGCAAGTCTTCTGCTCCTCCTAGTTCCAATGATAGCTGATCGTTTCATTTGGTGGGGTTTATGGTTAACCCTTGTGAAAACCATTTATCTACACTTATCTTTTAGGCTTTGTCTGAACTTTTATGCTATCCCTTGGCTGAACTGGTACTGTCATTATGTGACAGTCTTTTGCTGTTACTTTATTATGGTCTGTAATGAATCAGAATGATGTTAGAGATTGGAAAGTTCTTTGTTCGTCAGAAAATCGATGAAAGTTCTTGTTCCATTGCTTGCCTCCAAGAAACAAAATGTGAGGTTATTGATCAGCGTTTCATCCGTAAGTGTTGTCCACGACGTTTCGATCAGTTTATCGATGTGCCTTCGTCTGGAGCTTCGGGTGGGTTGTTAGTCATATGGAATACTGCTTTGTTTGCTGGAAAGCTAATTGAGTCCAATAGTTTTGGTATTATGGTGGAGTTCAAGTCTGTTCATAACTCCCAAACCTGGACTCTAGTTTCAGTCTATGGACCCTGTCAAAACCCAGCTAGAGATAATTTTATTAATTGGTTGCATGATATAATTATCCCTGATGATGCTAACTGGCTGTTACTGGGTGATTTCAATTTCATGCGATCAATGGAAAATAGGAATAAACCAGGTGGTGATATTAATGACATGTTCATCTTTAATGAGGTTATTGGGCATCTGGGCTTAATTGAACTACCTATCAAGGGCAGAAAGTACACTTGGACAAATATGCAAACTGCTCCTTTGCTTGAACAGATTGATTGGTTTTTTACAACCCCTTCATGGACTTGTTCTTATCCTAACACTATGGTCCTACCTCTGGCTAGAACCACTTCAGATCATGTGCCATGTGTGGTGCAAATCAAAACCACTATTCCCAAGGCCAAAGTATTTAGATTTGAAAATTTCTGGACTAATTTGCCTGGTTTTCTTGATTGTGTCAGTGAATCTTTGAGTAGGCCAGTTCATAAGAGATCTTCTGCTGCTATAATATCTGCAAAGTTCAAAGCTCTCAGGCAGGCACTCAAACATTGGCACATTAGCCTTTCCACCGTCAAGGCTCTAATTTCCAACTGCAATAAAGTAATTCTTTGTCTGGATGGTCTTGAGGAGTTAAGGCCTTTGTCTGGGCCTGAGGAAAATTTCAGGAAAATTGTAAAATTGCATTTGGAGGAAACTCTAAGGTTGCAATTTATCTATTGGAAGCACAGATGTACCATTAGAAACATTAAAGTGGGAGAGGAAAACACCAAAATTTTCCATGCCATGGCCACAGAGAGATACAGGAATAACTCTATTTCTAGTATAACTTATGATGATGGGCAAGTGACCTCTAATCATGCATCAATTGCTGGACAATTTTTGCAGGAGTTCAAGCAGAGGATGGGATGCACAAATAATACACAAATGGGTTTTGATATGCCAAATATTATCAAGAAGGTTCAGGGACTAGATGACTTGACCAAGCCCTTTTCTGAGCAGGAAATTGATTGTGTTATTAAGGAAATGTCTCCTGACAGAGCACCTGGGCCAGATGGTTTCACTGGCCTTTTTCTTAAGAAGTGTTGGCACATAATTAAAGATGACTTTCATCAACTGGTCAAAGAGTTGTCTGAGGGGCACCTTGATTTGGAGTGTATCAACGGTTCTCTCATAACCTTGATTCCAAAAAAGCTTTCACCTGAGGGTTTGAATGATTACAGGCCAATATCTTTGACAAATACCTGTTTGAAATTCCTCACTAAACTTTTGGCAAACAGGTTGCAGAAGGTCATCCTTTCCTATATTCATAAAAACCAATATGGGTTTATTAAATCCAGGTCAATTCAGGATTGTCTAGCTTGGTGCTTTGAGTATATCCACCAGTGTAATGCTTCAAAGAGACCAATAGTGCTACTGAAATTGGATTTTACTAAAGCCTTTGACACTATTGAGCATGATGCCATTCTTAGAATCTTAAGATACAAGGGTTTTAATGACAAATGGATTTCCTGGATGCAAACTATTTTGTCTTCTGGTTCTTCTTCTGTGCTTCTTAATGGTGTTCCTGGTAACCATTTTAAATGTAAGAGAGGAGTCAGGCAAGGAGACCCAATGTCACCTCTTCTTTTTGTCCTTGCTGCTGACCTGCTTCAGTCTGTTGTCAATGACATGTGCAGTAAAGGAATTCTGACTTTGCCAACCCCTTCCAACAGCCAGGATTACCCCATTGTTCAGTATGCTGATGATACACTAATTGTGTTGCCTGCTATTGATCATCAACTGCTTGCTCTTAAAGACATGCTTGATGTCTTTGCTGCCACAACAGGATTATCTGTGAACTTTACAAAATCCCTTATGGTGCCTATGAACATGTCACCTGATGAAGCTAACAGGTTGGCCTCAATTCTTGGATGTAGTATAGGAACCATGCCTTTTACTTACTTGGGTCTACCCATGGGGACTACAAGGCCCTCAATCCAAGACCTCATGCCCCTTGTGCATAGGATTGAAAGAAGATTGTCTGCCACTTCATGTTTTCTGAATCAAGGTAGAAGGTTGCAGTTGCTCCAGTCTGTTTTAACATCAATGCCCATATACTTCCTGTGCACACTATTCATCCCAACTGGAATTTTGAAGCAAATTGAAAGGATTCAGAGACAATGTCTATGGAGAGGGAACTCTGATACTCCAAGACAATCTCTGGCTGCTTGGGACTTGGTATGCTTACCAAAAAACAAAGGGGGTCTTGGTGTGCTTAATCTCAGGGTGCAGAATGAGGCCTTGCTTATGAAGTTCTTGCACAAATTTTATAATCATCATGACATCCCCTGGGTTGGCCTTATTTGGAATGCCTACTATGCCAACTCTGTCCCTCATACTACCACACTCTGTGGATCTTTTTTGTGGCGTGATGTGTTTAAATTGGCTGACAAATATTGTCAGATGGCTACTCCAACGTTGGGTGATGGCAGGTCCATTCTGTTTTGGTCTGCAGATGGATGGTTGAGATTAAGGGTTCCTGTCTCAGTGAAAAATTTCCCAGGCTCTTCTCCTTTGTTATTGATGAGCAGCTTTCAGTGTCTGATGTGCTTTCCCAGGAGTTTTTGTCAAATTTGCATTTGCCCCTCTCTACACAAGCCTTTGCTGAGCTTGAATGTCTTCAACAGCTGACTCATGCTTATTCTTTCTCTGCAACTCATGACGCATGGATTTGGCCTTTTCATAAGGGTTGTTTCAGACCCAAATCCTTCTATGTGTATGAGCATCAGCATATTGTTGTTGATCCAATCTTCCAATGGATTTGGAAATCTTCATGTACATTGAAAATCAAAATGTTTGGTTGGTTACTGCTGAGAGATCGTTTAAACACCAGAGACATGCTACTCAGAAGGCATTGGCATGTGGAAGATCATACTTGCGTTCTATGTCCATATCTGATCCATGAAGATCGTGCACATCTGTTCTTCTCATGTAATTTTAGCATTAGAGTCTGGAATTACTTGCAGATTATCTGGGACCCACAGCCTGGGATGAAAACATACAACATGGCAGTAAAGGCTAGGAAGGATTTTGGGCATTCTTTCTTCACTGAAGTGGTCTTTACAGCAGCTTGGAACATTTGGATCTTGAGGAACGGCAAGGTTTTCAGGAATGAGACACCTTGTTTCAGCGCATGGAGACATAACTTCATCCATGACATAACTCTTCTTTCTCATAGGATAAAATGTAAATTCAAGGATAGCCTTCTAACTTGGATCTCTAACCTTCCTTAGGTAGTGTTTTTCTTTGCCCTGCTTGGGTTGTAAGTTTGTAAGTATTTCTGTCTTCCTCTTTCCTTTACTTGTATGGACTTGTACTAGGACTTTATTCTTTGTTGTTTTCAATAAAGAGCTATGAGGCTGTTGCCTTGCAGTACATATTCAAAAAAAACCCACAAGTATAGGGGATCACAATAGTTTTCAAGGGTAGAGTATTCAACCCAAATTTCTTGATTCAACACAAGGGGAGCCAAAGAATATTCTCAAGTATTAGCAGCTGAGTTGTCAATTCAACCACACCTGGAAACTTAGTATCTGCAGCAAAGTGTTTAGTAGCAAAGTAATATGATAGTGGTGATAACGGTAACAAAGTAAAGACAGCAAAAGTAATGTTTTTGGTATTTTTGTAGTGATTGTAACAGTAGCAACGGAAAAGTAAATAAGTGTAAACCAGTATATGGAAAACTCGTATGCACGAGATCAATGATGGATAATTATGCCGGATGTGGTTCATCATGTAACAGTCATAACATAGGGTGACACAGAACTAGCTCCAGTTCATCAATATAATGTAGGCATGTATTCCGTAAATAGTCATACGTGCTTATGGAAAAGAACTTGCATGACATCTTTTGTCCTACCCTCCCGTGGCAGCGGGGTCCTATTGGAAACTAAGGGATATTAAGGCCTCCTTTTAATAGAGAACCGGAACAAAGCATTAGCACATAGTGAATACATGAACTCCTCAAACTGTGGTCATCACCGGGAGTGGTCCCGATTATTGTCACTTCGGGGTTGCCGGATCATAACACATAGTAGGTGACTATAGACTTGCAAGATAGGATCTAGAACTCACATATATTGATGAAAACATAATAGGTTCAGATCTGAAATCATGGCACTCGGGCCCTAGTGACAAGCATTAAGCATAGCAAAGTCATAGCAACATCAATCTCAGAACATAGTGGATACTAGGGATCAAACCCTAACAAAACTAACTCGATTACATGATAAATATCATCCAACCCATCACCGTCCAGCAAGCCTACGATGCAATTACTCACGCACGGCGGTGAGCATCATGAAATTGGTGATGGAGGATGGTTGATGACGACGACGGCGACGAATCCCACTCTCCAGAGCCCCGAACGGACTCCAGATCAGCCCTCCCGAGAGAGATTAGGGCTTGGCAGCGGCTCCGTATTGTAAAACGCGATGAAACTTTCTCTCTGATTTTTTTCTCCTCGAAAGCCAATATATGGAGTTGGAGTTGGCGTCGGAGGGCCACCAGGGGGCCCACGAGGTAGGGGGGTGCGCCCAGGGGGAGGGGCGCGCCCCCACCCTCGTGGACAGGGTGTGGGCCCCCTGGTCTTCATCTTTGGCGAGGATTTTTTATTATTTATTCTAAGATATTCCGTGGAGTTTCAGGTCATTCCGAGAACTTTTGTTTTTTGCACATAAAACAACACCATGGCAATTCTGCTGAAAACAGCGTCAGTCCGGGTTAGTTCCATTCAAATCATACAAGTTAGAGTCCAAAACTAGGGCAAAAGTGTTTGGAAAAGTAGATACGACGGAGACGTATCAAAGAGTCGGGTAAGATCCTGGAAAAAGACCTGTGGGTTAGGGCCCACTCAAAAGAACACCGTTGAAATGATTGCTTGAAAAGAGAGATTCCACCGGTTGAAATAAATGGCTTGAATGAGGTAACATTCTCGAAAGATCTTGAACGGATTAGGAATGAAAACACGAATCTTCTGAGATATCTTCAGCACTCCGGAATAATTGAATAGCGAGAAATGAATGAATATGAGGAGCACCGGCAAGAGAAGGTATTTGAAACGAGGAAAGGATATGATCAATAAAGCTTGAATTGGTTCCACTGGAGAAGAAAGAGAATGAATAATGATGAACTTGAGGTTCCGTTAGGATCTTCATGAGAATCACCGGATAAGAACATTGACAGAACAGAATGGGAGGCTTCACATCAATAAAATGATACTTGATTGAGAAAAAAATAAAAACATGAAAAAAAAGGGGGGGGGGGGGGGGAAAACAAAGACAACTTGGAACGGATGAAGCAAACACCGTTGAGAAGAACTGATAATTGATCTTGCGAATGTTGAAGTGATCGGATCCACTAGAAGAGAAACATGCCGGTTGAAAAAGGATTGACATGACAATCTCGATTACCATGAAGGATTGGTATCCACATCGGAGTATGAGAACACCGTTTAGGAAAGGTAAGGATTCAACATTTGACTTCGAAGCAACTCGAATACCACAACTCAAAACAAAACAAAGGATTGGCTTGCAAAATAAGCCGAAACAAACATATGATAGAGATTTTGTCCGAAGTTTTCATGGTGGGGCCTACACGGGCTCGATCGTACAACACCATCATGTACAAGGCAGTGCACATGACATACGAAGCATCCCCGAGTCAGCATAGCCAAGGACTCTTTAAGACACAACGAGACCACTGTAAAACCAACCGTGGATAGGCGGACCACTAGACGTCGAACCCCAGTTTCATATCATACATCTCACGAAAAGATATCCTAAGAGCTAATTGAATTCCCACTTATAAACTCCTGAAATTTTCCCGGTTATGCAATCAGGTGTTGGGGATACATGGGAAGCATAATATCTCACCCAAGACTAGCAAATCCTACATCCAGCTGTATCCATCCTTCAACACATAACCAAGAAACCTTCAGAAATCATTTACCTCAACCTTCGAAAAGCATCCGTTATACGAGTTATGGCAATACTCCCGAACTCCCGCCCCAGTACTGGGTGGCGTCGAGGTTATCTCACCAACAACTGCATAAAAGAGATTTCGATGTCGGCGAAACTAAACTCAGGTATTCCAGAACTGCAACGATAAAATTGTGATGACAACACCTCGGAGCTCAACTCCCCGGGACACTGCCACAACCCCTAAATGTCAGGAGGCACCAAGAACAATGTTCTCGTCACAAAACCATCGGAACGATTCCAAGATACCTGCGTGATCCTAAATTTTTTTAGTGAAATTTGAGAAGGAAGAGTCAAAACTCTACGTCAGGATGCCTTACCAGAGCGACGAAGGGACTGAGGAGTAAAAAGAAGTCCTAACTCTCCGATATATATAATTCCTAAATGACTTAAAACATTTCTAGACTCAATAACACCAGCGATTCGATCAAGCAGGGGGGCTCCTAAGGTCGGGGAAGGCTCTGATTACCAACTTGTAACGCCCTCGATGCGGCTATATCTCCTACGCGTCGAAGCACGACTTAGACGCATAATCGCATTGAAAGCAATGTCGCAAGTGAGGTAATCTTCACACGACCCATGTAATACATAAGGGAAAGAGATACATAGTTGGCTTACAATCGCCACTTCACACAATTACATGAATAAAGCATTACATCATCTAGATACACACAAGGTCCGACTATGGAACCAAAATAAAAGAAGACTACCCCAAATGCTATAGATCCCCGATCGTCCCAACTGGGCTCCACTACTGATCAATTGAAAATGGAACAACATGACAAACACGATCTTCATCGAGCTCCTCCTTGAGCTCGGTTGCGTCACCTGCACGGTTTCATCGGCACCTGCAAACTGGTTTTGGAAGTATCTGTGAGTCACGGGGACTCAGCAATCTCACACCCTCGCGATCAAGACTATTTAAGCTTATGGGTAAGGTAAAGGTATGAGGTGGAGCTGCAGCAAGCGACTAGCATATATGGTGGCTAACATACGCAAATGACAGCGAGAAGAGGAGGCAAAGGCACGGTCGAACAACTATGATAAACAAGTGATCCTAGAATAACCTACGCCAAACATAACTCCAACACCGTGTTCACTTCCCGGACTCCGCCGAGAAGAGACCATCACGGTATCACACGCGGTTGATGTATTTTAATTAAGATCAACTTTAAGTTTTCTACAACCGGACATTAACAAATTCTCATCTGTCCATAACCGCGGGCATGACTTTCGAAAGTTCAAATCCCTGCAGGGGTGTCCCAACTTAGCCCATCACAGGCTCTCACGGTCAACGAAGGATATTCCTTCTAGCGGGAAGACCCCATCAGACTCGGAATCCCGGTTACAAGACATCCTCGACAATGGTAAAACAAGTCCAGCAACACCGCCTGAATGTGCCGACAAATCCCAATAGGAGCTGCACATATCTCGTTCTCATGGCACACTCAGATTGTCCAAACTTCCGGTAGGCCAGCCTAGAGTTTCCCCTGGTGGCCACCAGCGGCTGATAGGTTGGACCAACACTCAGAGGAGCACTGGCCCGAGGGGGTTAAAATAATGATGACCCATGAGTCTGCAGAACCCAAGGGAAAGAAAAGGCTAGGTGGCGAATGGTAAAACCAATGTTGGGCATTGCTGGAGGAGTTTTATTCAAGGCGAACTGTCAAGGGGTTCCCATTATAACCCAACCGTGTAAGGAACACAAAATCAAGGAACATAACACCGGTATGACGGAAACTAGGGCGGCAAGAGTGGAACAAAACACCAGGCATAAGGCCAAGCCTTCCACCCTTTACCAAGTATATAGATGCATTAGTTAAATAAGAGATATTGTGATATCCCAACAAATCCATGTTCCAACAAGGAACAAACTCGAATCTTCACCTGCAACTAACAACGCTATAAGAGGGGCTGAGCAAAGTGGTAACATAGCCAAACAACGGTTTGCTAGGACAAGGTGGGTTAGAGGTTTGACATGGCAATATGGGAGGCATGATAAGCAAGTGGTAGGTATCGCAACATAGGCAAAGCAATAGAGTGAGCAACTAGCAAGAAAAGATAGAAGTGATTTCGAGGGTATGGTCATCTTGCCTGAAATCCCGCAAGGAAGAAGAACGAGTCCATGAAGAAGACAAACGGGCGTAGTCGAATGGTTCCTCACAAACACGACGTTATCGGAACCAACCCGAAAAAGCAACACCGAAAAGAAGCAAACAACATAGTAAACGACCATCACATAAGCATGGCACGATGCATAAACAAGTATGATGCATGTCCGTTTTAATGAAACATGGCATGGCAAAGTGCACAAAAAAACCTACAAATTAAGTGGAGCACAATATGCAACCCCGTTGCATATTGACAAAACACCACGTGACTTATTTAGTTCGATCTTATTTATGTACCCAAAAATATTAAATGTTGTTAAACATGGCAAGAGGGTGAAGCAAAAAGAAACTATCTATCTAGACAACTTTAAATGAGACCGGAAACAACGAACAACAATTCCGGTAAATCCTCATATGCATATATTAGGTTTGGTACTGTTCTTCCCTAAACCTTATTTTAGAGTTACTAAACATGCAATAAAAGTGCACCATGTTAAACTAGGCATTTTTCTACCGCATTTACATATAAAGTTTATTAGAAACCGAGCTACGGTTAATTAGTTATGAATTAAAGCATTTTAACATGGCATAGGAGCAAATTTAACCAAACAGCATATTAAACATTTCAAACATGCATGAAAGTTGCATATTATTAAACTAGACAAAATTCTAAGCGAGTTTCATATAAAGTTTGTTTAATTTGGATGCACGGTTTGAGAGTTATTAAATGCATGAAGAGCAAGGGGTAATTTGTAAATATGCAGTTTTCTGTAAATAGCAAAATTCGTTCATAGCAGAAAAAAATACATCGGGCCGAATCTGTTCTTGGGCCAACAGAGAGGCTCTGGGGAGTAGCTCACCCATTGGGCTAAGGCCCACAACGGAGAGGAGAGGAAGCAGGGCGCGGCGCTGATCTGCTCGTATCTGAAGAAAAACGGCAGCGAGGCTTCGGACGACGACGACATGGGACTTGGGCGCGGCGGAGCGATGGGAACGGGAGCAGAGGCCTGGCGGCGCTGCTAGTGGAGCTCTCCGGCGGGAGGACGGTGAGCTTGCGGCTGGGGGCGCGCCTCGTGATCCTGCTGGAAGCAGAGGAACGGCGACACTAGAGTTCAAGATGGAGGGGCGCCATTCCCGCTTCCTGGTGCTGTTGCTTGGGTGGCCAGTGGCGTAGCGGCGACCTGACGGCAGGGACGCTACCGGGGCGCAGAGGAATCACCGGATCTGACGGAGATAGCGATGAACGGAGCAGGGCCGCGGCAGGGACTAGGCGTCGGCTGGAGGACCCCATCTCTGGTGCTGCTCATGGCGTACCTGAGGGAGAGGGAGGTGCTGGAGAGAGAAGAAATCAGGAGAGGGAGGAGAAGAAGACAAAGGGGAGGGACGCGGTCCTGTTGGAAGCAGACTGGAGGGGATCGGGGAGGATCAAGACGCGTGGTCCCCGGCGAGGCTGGTGGAAGACGGTGGCCTCAGTCAGGGGAGCTCGGCTCCTGGATCGAGAGGGTGGGCGTGGGAAGGATGGATCGGAGGGGATGCACTGGATGGGCGAGTGGATCGAGGAGGATCAGGCGAGGCGATCCCGAGGTGGGATGCGACCCGATGGCGGCGGTGGAGGGACAAACCTCCTATGTTTTAGGGTTAGGCTAGATTAGGTGGGGTTGGGCTATAAATATAAGGAAAAGAGGGAGTTTGGATCATGCGATTGAAATTGGACGGTTCAGAAAGAATAGGCTAGGGAGTCCAAATAATAAAACAGTGACATTTTGTAGATGTTTGGGGATGATCCGGACACAACGGTGATGACTGCCCGGGTCGGGTCCGGGATAGCTTTTCGGACGCGCGCGCGAGGAGGGCCGCGGGCTGACGAGAGAGGTTAGGTAGGGCTTCACGGTGAGTGGTGGTGGGCTGAGAAGAGAGGGGGGGGAAAGCAACCCGGCAACTATTTCCGGAGACCGGAAACGTCCGACGTTTGATCGGCTATACTGCTGCTATAGTTTAACTGTTGGGCTATCAAACGAACTCCGAATGCGATGAAACTTGACAGGCGGTCTATCTACACTATAATAAGACCACATGCCAACTTTCAACCCAATCCGAAAACATTTTCCAGCCACTTATAAAATAAATATTTCAGACGTGCCGCGGGCGCGTGCAAGGGTGTCTGGACTCAGAACGGACAACGGAAGGAAACGGGGAGGCCGGGACGGATGCAAGTTTGCAAAATATGATGATGCAATGCACACGATGACATGACAAGATGCAACAAGCAAGCGCATGACAAGGCAACAATATCGAATAACTGGAAGACACCTGGTGCAACGGTCTCGGGGTGTCACATTTCTCTGCGGTGGAATGTGGAATTTATTTTGCAGGGTCGGACA
Organism: Triticum urartu; assembly: GCF_003073215.2. Lineage (NCBI taxonomy): Eukaryota > Viridiplantae > Streptophyta > Magnoliopsida > Poales > Poaceae > Triticum > Triticum urartu. The sequence goes on from NC_053025.1 coordinate 165,326,087, forward strand.
CTATCCTCGTATTGACTTCTTCTGTCATGTATTCGGAGAAGCAACCCGCCTTGCAATGCCGAAGACAACTGTGCGCGGGACTCATCGTCATTGAAGCCTGGTTCAAGGGCTACTGAGGGAGTCCTGGATTAGGGGGTCTCCGGACAGCCGGACTATCTCCATTGGCCGGACTGTTAGACTATGAAGATACAAGATTGAAGACTCCGTCTTGTGTCCGGATGGGACTCTACTTGGCGTGGAAGGCAAGCTAGGCAATATGTATATGGATATGTCCTCCTTTTTAACCAACCTTGTGTAACCCTAACCCTCTCCAGTGTCTATATAAACTGAAGGGTTTTAGTCCGTAGGACAACAATCACAACATACAATCATACCCATGGGCTAGCTTCTAGGGTTTAGCATCTCTGATCTCGTGGTATATCTACTCTTGTAACACCCATATCTTCAATATTAATCAAGCAGGACGTAGGGTTTTACCTCCATCAAGAGGGCCCGAACCTGGGTAAAACTTCGTGTCCCTTTCCTCCTGTTACCATCCGGCCTAGACGCACAGTTTGGGACCCCCTACCCGAGATCCGCCGGTTTTGACACCGACAACCTTCCTCAGGCCCCTCCGTCGGGCGTCCCAGCTTGTGGCCCGACCTCAGGAGCCCACCTCCTTCTTGCATTGGAACCTCAGGAGGGGTGCTAGACCGAAGAGTTTAAGGCGTATCTGCTTCAGGGGACCCTGCCGGAGAAGCAGGAGGTCGCGGAGCGTGTGGCTCGACAGGCCAATGCCTACTCCATCCGAGACGGTGAGCTCTATAGGAAACGTCCAAATGATGTTTCTCTATGATGCATCTCCAGGGAGTAGGGATATGAGCTATTGACCGACATACACAGGGGGAGGGGGGACTGCGGGCATCACTTGTCATCACGCACCCTCATGGGCAAGGCATTGCGCAGCAGGTTCTATTGGCCCACAATGCTCAATGATGCCACCAAGCTGGTGAGATCTTGCGAAGCGTGCCAATTCGATGCCAAGCAGATCCACCAGCCCGATCAGGGCCTCCAGACCATTCCTCTCACATGGACATTTGCGGTCTGGGGGCTGGACATCTTGGGACCATTCCCACGAGCGCACGGGGTCTACCGCTACCTCTACGTCACCATTGACAAGTTCACCAAGTGGGCGGAGGTGGAAGCCGTCCGCTCCATCCCAGCCGGCTTGGCCGTCAAGTTCATCAAGGGCCTCGTGAGCCACTTCGGGGTCCCTAATCGTATCATCACTGACAACAGCTCGCAGTTCACTAGCAACCTCATCAAAAAGTATTGCGCTAACCTTGGAACGCAGATATGCTACGCCTCAGTGGCACACTCCAGGAGAAACAACCAAGCTGAGCGCTCCAATGCAGAGGCCTCAAGACAAGAACCTTCGAGAAGAAGCTTGAGGCCTGCGACAGGGGCGGGCTCGATGAGCTCCAGTCCGTGTTGTGGTCCATCCGCACCACCACCACCAAGCCGATGGGCGAGACTCCATTCTTCCCCGTCTACGCAGCCGAAGCAGTTCTCCCTCACGAGGTCAAGCATCGCTCCACACGGGTCCTGGCATTTGACGAGGCATGCCTGGACGCCATGCGGGGGATGGACCTCATGCTGGGGGAGGAACTCCACAGTCAAGCCTCGCTCCAGGAGGCAAGGTACCAGCAGGCGCTGCGGCAGTACCACTGTCGCAGTGTCTGCTCCACGATGCTCGAGGTGGGTGATCTCATCCTGTGGCGGGTGCTCTCCGGGGAAGGGCTACATAAGCTCTCACCCATGTGGGAGGGCCTGTTTAGGATTGCCCGCATCTCCAGGCCTGGCGCCACGCGCTTGGAGACGCACGACGGGATCCCTTTCTAGAATGCCTGGAACATCCAGCACCTCCAGAAGTTCTACCCATGAAGCAAGCCCCAGTGCCTTTGAAGGTCTGCGCTCATGACATTCTCACATAATAATGAGTGGGTCTGTACACGCCCCAGAGTCTCCGGAGAGCCGCCCTCGGGCCTCGGGGGCTCCCTCCCACATCCTAGTGGTAGCACTTAGCTCCGTGTTGGTGAGAAGACTAGTCTAGGTTCTAGGAGTGGCCGTTCATTTGCTTGCTTTCTGTAGTTGGTTTGCCCCCTTTATTTTAATGGAATTTGGAGTTCTCGCATTTTCGGTTGCCAAGTTGGATTTCCCCTTCGTCTTTTCTCTGCCCTTTGGTCTTGGCCCAAGAGGAGCGGCAGTTTCCTATCACTCTTCCTCGCGTGTCTCACGCGCGGGGGCTGGGCAGGTGTGTGCGTGCGCGGCATTGGGCCCGCCCCGTGCCGCAAACACACTTTGCCATAGCCCTGCCCCCCCAGGGCCATGGCTTTTTCTATCCTTGTGACACACCTTGAACGAGCTTGTGATTTGCGCATCTTCTTAAGTCTGTGCCCCCCGGGTACGGCGACGCGATGCACTAAGCCATGACTAGCCCACGCCTGAGGGATCACGCAAGGAAGAAGGACACCCAACAAAATTTTCTAACAATTTTGCAGCTTCACGATGTCTCCTGAGGCCAGCGACCCCAGAGTCAGTAGCAAGGGGGTATCATGACATGCTAGAGGGCACGCCATCTCGATGTGCGAGGCTACCGTGAGTGTATCAAGCTAAGCTATCCTACCGCACCTACCCGGGACAGGAACATCATGGTATATATCAGAACAATAAGCATAGAATAGTGGCATAAGTACCATGGTTCATTACACGCCCCAGCAGGGCCCTCTACTTTTTTTAAAATGCAGGAGAAAGGAAAGGCTAAACAAAAGTGGCCCGCGTGACCACAGCAGCTCCCGAGGCTGGGTTCCGTAGACCCCCCAGGCTTAGCCCGAGCCTTCCTCCTGCTTCACCGGAGCATGGCGATGAGACGATCCACCACTTTCCTTGAAGCGAGCTCGGCGACCTAGTGGCTAATCGTAGCCGCTGCTACCTGTGCTCTCGCTGGAGGAGCCGCCGGCGCTAAACGAGCTCGACCGTCGCCAAGGGCGAGCTCACCCTCTGCATCGTCGCTACTGTTGTCAAGGCCAAGCTCATCGTCGCTGCCGTCGTCTTCGGGGAAGCACCCTACGCGATGGCCGTCTTCCCCAAACACCCTTAGGTAGAGGGTCGCGACGCTGTCATACTTGAAGAGGAGGGTGCACCTCCCGCTTAGGTCGCGCGCGCGGGCAAATGCCTGCCAACCACGGGCCAAGGACATGTTCCCGGCGGCGGAAACTTCGACCCCGACTCACGAAGCCTTGCTGCAAGAGCCATCAGCCTGCAGCCAGAGGCCGTTAGGCCCTGCGGCAGGCAGCTCACCTGTGAAGAAATAGGGGAGTGGGAGCCAGGTGCTGGCTAGCCTCTCCGACCACATGACAAACTCCGGGAGCACCTCGGCCAAGTGGAAGCGCGACCGCGGAGGCCAGGCTACCATGGCGCGCCTCCCCTCGTCGCAGGGGCAGCCTCGCCCTTGGCAGCTCCCGCCACGAGAAGAAACACCGCCACGGCCGTCCAAGGTGCACCCGTGCCCCCGAGGAGCCATCGCAGGAGTCGAGATGTGCTTGGAGGGGCGGCCTCTCCCTCTCTTGGGAGGTGGCGAGCCAGGTCCCTCCTTGGGGGCCTTCCCATTCTCGGCGTCGAAGAACTTCCTCGTCGGCGCCATGAGGACTACAACAAGGCGGCGAGGCAGAGAGAAGGAAGAAGAAGCAGGTGGCGAGAAGATGAATATGAGCAAGGGATGCTAACCGCCGTCCTCCACGATCCCACACAATGATGGTTTTCTCTGCATGCAGCACGGTCTCATCAAGTCGAACAGTTTCCAAGGAAGCGTGGGGAAGTGGAGGCACCCACATCCCATCAATCGCCACACGTCGACCAAGGCCGCAGGCGGTTAGGGCCTGCGGCGCTTGGCACTTGCCCTTTGGCTTCACCTCGAAGCCAAGTACGAGTGCGCCTTGGGCCCGGGGGCTACTGTCAGCGTTCTGGGAATGGGGGTGCCTAGACTTGCTTGCCTGCGGCGCATGATGTGGCTCTGTCATACGTCCTGGTACGACCCAGCTTCAACATCGACAATTCAAGACCCTCGCGAGGGGCCAAGCCTTGTGAGGCGGACGATACCAAGACCTCCCTGGGGGTGGCCTCCCTAGGCAGGCTCTCAAGGAGCAGAGATATCTGTGCAAGGTGCACCTCGCGAGGTTCGGATGACATGAGCCATGAGGACCAAGGCCAGGCGGGCGCCAGCGGGCACAATGTACCAGTTTCCTCTTTGGTTCTATGGAAGCAAGCACATGCACGAAATCTTGAGGAATCAAGAAAAGGTTTCCATTCCAGTGCAACAAGACCAAGACCGCCAGGACGACAGGATGGAGGTCATCACGGAGCCCACCGCGGTGTCACAACCAAAAGCTTTTGTAGGCAAAGACTACTTTTCTCAGGATAGCATGTACTGGTTGTCTCCCTTCAAACTTGCCCATTGTGGGGTCCCTTCCCACCTTGCATTTGGGAAGAGGACCATGGCCACTATAAATAGGACTTAGCCACCACCATAGAGGGGGACTGGCCATTCAGATCATCCTCACATCTGCAAGCTCATCGAGCGCAAGAACACCTCCCCTCTTGAGGTCGTTCTCCACTGTACTAGTCCATCCTCAGCCGCTTGAGGCAAATCCACCCCAAAGCAGGAGTAGGGTTTTACACCGCAAGCAGGCCCGAACCTGGGTAAACTACCGTGTCTCTTGTCCATTGGGTTCATCGAGCTAGGATGTGGGATCGGCAAGTAGGCAGGTTGGGGAGGACGAGTTCTTCGCATGCACCCCAATGTTCGAACCTCTCAAGGGTCTACGGAATCCCCGAATCCGATAGCCCGTTTCTTTTGTTCCTCCTCATCGCAAACAGTTAATTGAAATAAACTGTATGCCCTACATCGCACACGCAACTAAAATCCAAACCTTGTTTGATGCATCCGTCATCGCAAACATTTTGCACCTTTTTGACATTTTTTACACCACTGTTTGCGATTATTGCATCGCACACAGTTTCGTCGAAGGGTCTCTAATCGTGGTGTCGCGTTAGCAGCATCCCGCAGTAGTGAAATATCCCCAAACCACTAGAGGCATCCACGAAAACACTTTTCCACCGCCGCAACCTTCTGTACCCGTGAGAACCCATCTAGGGACCTTTTTCGGCACCCTGCCGTAGGGGGGTTCGATCACGGAAGGCTTCTACATCAACTCTAGTGCCCTTCCGAAGAAGTGTGAGTAGTTTACCATAGACCTGCGGGTCCAAAGCTAGTAGCTAGATGGCTTCTTCTCTCTCTTTCATTCTCATACCATGTTCTCCTTGATGTTCTTGGAGATCTATTCGATGTAATACTTTTTTGCGGTGTGTTTATCGATGAATTGTGGATTTATGATCAGCTTATCTATGAGTATTATCTGAATCTTCTCTGAATTCTTTTATAAATTATTTGATATCTTTGTAATTCTGTTCTAACTATCGATTTAGTTTGGCCAACTAGATTGGTTTTTCTCGCAATGGAGAAGTGCTTAGCTTTGGGTTCAATCTTGCGGTGTCCTTTCCCATTGACAGTAGAGGTAGCAAGGCACGTATTATATTGTTGCCATCGAAGATAAAAAGATGGGGTTTTCATCATATTGTTTGAGTTAATTCCTCTACATCATGTCATCTTAATTAATGTGTTACTCCATTCTTTATGAACTCAATACTCTAGATGCATGTTGGATAGTGGTCGATGTGTGGAGTAATATTAGTAGATGCAGAATCATTTTGGTCTACTTGATACGAACGTGATGCCTATATTCATGATAATTGCCTTACATATCTTCATAACTTTGCGCTTTTCTATCAATTGCTCGGCAGTAATTTGTGCACCCACTGTATTATTTGCTATCTCGAGAGAAGCCTCTAGTGAAACCTATGGCCCCCGGGTCTATTTTCCATCATATAAGTTTCCGATCTACAATACTAGTTTCCAATCTACTATTTTTGCAATCTTTTACTTTCCGGTCTATAAACCAAAGATACCAAAAATATTTACTTTATCGTTTATCTATCTCTGTCAGATCTCACTTTTGCAAGTAACCATGAAGGGATTGACAACCCCTTTATCGCGTTGGGTGCAAGTTGTTTGATTGTTCGTACGGGTATTAGGTGATTTTTGTGTTGTCTCCTACTGAATTGATACCTTGGTTCTCAAACTGAGGGAAATACTTATCTCTACTTTGCTGCATCACCCTTTCCTCTTCAATGGAAAAACCAATGCAAGCTCAAGTTGTAGCAAGAGGATATCCAGTGGTTCCAATTACGGAAATATGCCCTAGAGGCAATAATAAAGTTTTTTTAATTATATTTTCTTATTCATGATAAAGGTTTATTATTCATGCTAGAATTGTATTGACCGGAAACTTAAATACATGTGTGAATACGTAAACAAATACCGTGCCCCTAGCGAGACTCTACTAGACTACCTCGTTGATCAAAGATGGTTAAGGTTTCCTAACCAAAGACATGAGTTGTCACCTGATAACGGGATCACATCATTAGGAGAATGATGTGATGGACAAGGTCCATCTATCAAATACATATTCCTTTAACCATGATATCATGCAACTCTCGGATGCCAGAGGAATATCTTGTGTGCTATTAAATGACACAACGTAACTGGGTGATCATAAAGATGCTCTACAGGTATCTCCAAAGGTGTCTACTGACTTGGCATGGATCAAGATTGGGAGTTGTTACTCCATGTATCGGAGAGCTATCTCTGGGCCCTCTCAGTAATACAGCATCACAAGAAGCTTGCAAGCAATGTGACTAAGGAGTTAGCAACGAGGTGTTGTATTATAGAATGAGTAAAGAGACTTGCCAGTAATGAGATTGAACTAGGTATGAAGATACTGACGATCAAATCTCGGGAAAGTAACATACTGACAGACGAAGGGAATTATGTATGTTGTCATTAATGTTCGACCGATCAAATCTCTTGCTGGATCGAGAAGGCGAGGACATCATCGAGCTAAATGTGTGCTGAACACGGAGGTGTCGTACGTTCGGTACTTGATCTGGACAAATCATGAAGGTGTATGACTACATCAACCACGTTGATAAACGCATCCGCTTAACGGTCTATGAGGGTACGTAGACACACTCCCCCCTCTCGTAGTTATGCATCTCCATGGATAGATCTTGCATGTGTGTAGAAAAAAATTACTGTAACATTCCCCAATAGTGGCATCCGAGCCAGGTCTATGCGTAGATGATGTGCACGAGTAGAACACAAAAGAGTTGTGGGCGGTGATGGTCATACTGCTTACCACCAACGTCTAATTTTGATTCGACGGTATTGTGGGATGAAGCAGCCCGGACCAACCTTACATGTCCATGCACATGAGACTGGTTCCACCGACTGACATGCAACTTGTTTTGCATAAAGGTGGCTGGTGGGTGTTTGTTTCACCTACTTTAGTTGAATCAATTTTTACTACGGCCGGTCCTTGAAGAAGGTTAAAAAGCAAACTTGGTAATCACCATTGTGGTTTTGCGTAGGTAAGAACGGTTCTTGCTAGTTGCCCGTAGCAGGCACATAAAATTTGCAACAACAAAGTAGAGGACATCTAACTTGTTTTTGCAGAGTATGTTGTGATGTGACATGGTCAAGACATGATGTGATATACATTGTTGTATGAGATGATCATATTTTGTAATATTGACAACCGTCAGGAGCCTTGGGGTTGTCTCATAATTATTGTATGAAATTCAAGAGACATGTAATTGCTTTACTTTATCACTATGTGTTAGCAATAGTTGTAGAAGCAATAGTTGGCGAGACGACCTAGACGCAATGATGGAGATCAAGGTGTCGAGCCGGTGATGATGGAGATCATGATGATGCTTTGGAGATGGAGATCAAAAGCACAAGATGATGATGGCCATATCATGTCACATATTTTGATTGCATGTGATGTTTATCCTTTATGTATCTTATTTTGCTTAGAACGATGGTAGAATTATAAGATCTCTTCACTAAATTTCAAGATAAAAGTGTTCTCCCCGACTATGCACCATTGCCGAAGTTCGTCGTTTTGAAGCACCTCGTGATGATCGAGTGTGATAGACTCTACGTTCACATACAACGGGTGTAAGACAGTTTTATGCAGAATACTTGGGTTAAACTTGACGAGCCTAGCATGTACATACATGGCCTCGGAACACTAGAGAACGAAAGGTCGAGCGTGAGTCCTATAGTAGATATGATCAACATAGAGACATTCACCATTGATTACTAACCCATCTCACGTGACAATCGGACATGGGATAGTTGATTTGGATCATGTATCACATAGATAACTTGAGGGGTGTTAACTCAAGTGGGAGTCCATTAGTAATTTGATTAGCTGAACTTAATTTATCATGAACTTAGTCTTAACAGTTTTTGCATATCTATGTTGTAGACCAATGTCATGTGCTACTGTTCCATTGAATTTTAATGTGTTCCTAGAAAAAGCTAAGTTGGTAGATTATGGTAGCAACTACACGGACTGGGTCCATAACTTGAGGATTATCCTCATTGCTGCATAGAAGAATTATGACCTTGATGCACCGCTAGGTGACAGACCTGCTGCAGGAGCTACTGCAGATGTTATGAATATCTGGCAGACTCAATCTGATGACTACTCAATAGTTCAGTGTGCCATGCTTTATGGCCTAGAACTGGGACATCAAAGACGTTTTGAATGCCACGTAGCATATCATATGTTGCAAGAGCTAAAGTTGATATTTCAAGCTAATTCCCCGGTTGAGACATATGAAGTCCCCAACAAGTTCTATAGCTGCAAGATGGAGGAGAACGGTTCTGTCAGTGAACGCATACTCAAAATGTCTGGGTATCATAACCACTTGACTCAGCTAGGAATTGATTTTCTAGTTGAGAGTGTTATTGACATAGTTCTTTAGTCACTACCACCAAGCTACAAAGGCTTCGTGATGAACTATAATAAGCAAGGGATGACAAAAACAATTCCCGAGCTCTTCGCAATAGTTAAGGCCGCAGAGGTAGAAATCAAGAAGGAGCATCAAGTGTTTATGGTTAACAAGCCCACCAGTTTCAAAAAAAAGGGCAAGGGAAACAAAGAGAACTTCAAAAAGAATGGCAAGCAGGTTGCCGCTCCTGTGAAGAAGCCCAAAGCTAGACCCAATCCTGAAACTGAGTTCTTCTGCTGCAAACGGAATGGTCACTGGGAGTGGAACTGCCCTAGATACTTGGAAGATAAGAAGGATGGAAAAGTGAAAAAAGGTATATTTGATATACAAGTTATTGATGTGTTCCTTAATAATGCTCATAGTAGCGCCTGGGTATTTGATACTGGTTCAGTTGCTCATATTTGTAACTCGAAATAGGAGCTACAGAATAAACGAAGATTGCCTAAGTATGAGGTGACGATGCACGTCGGGAATGGTTCCAAGGTCGATGTGATCGTCGTCGGCATGCTACCTCAACATATGCCTTCGGGATTAGTTTTAGACCTTAATAATTGTTATTTGGTGCCAGCATTGAGCATGAACATTATATCTGGATCTTGTTTAATGCGAGATGGTTATTCATTTAAGTCAAACAATAGTGGTTGTTCTATTTATATGAGCAATATCTTTTATGGTCATGCACCTCTTATGTATGGTCGATTCTTGTTGAATCTTCATCATAGTGATACACCTATTCATAATATTGATGCCAAAAGATGCAAAGTTGAAACTGATAGTGCAACATACTTGTGGCACTGCCATTTAGGTCATATTGGTGTAAAGCGCATGAAGAAACTCCATGCGGATGGACTTTTGGAATCACTTGATTATGAATCATTTGATTCCTGCGAACCATTTCTCATGGGCAAGATGAAGAAAAATGGAGCGACCTAATGACTTATTGGAAATTATACATACTGATGTATGCGGTCCAATGAGTGTTGATCTACGCGGTGGGTATCGTTATTTTTTGACCTTCGTAGATGATTTGAGTAGGTATGGTTATATCTACTTGATGAAACACAAGTCTGAAACATTTGAAAAGTTCAAAGAATTTCATAGTGAAGTGGAAAATCATCGTAACAAGAAAATATAGTTTCTATGATCTGATCACGGAGGTGAATATTTGATTTACGAGTTTGGCCTTCATTTAAAACAATGTGGAATTGTTTTACAACTCACGCCACCTGGAACACCACAACATAATGGTGTGTTAGAACGTCATAACTGTACTTTATTAGATATGATGCGGTCTATGATGTCTCTTACGATTTACCACTATTGTTTTGGGGTTATGCATTAGAGATAGCCGCATTGACGTTAACTAGGTGTGACGCTCGGATAATCAAGCTACAGTAACCCTCTGGTAATGATGCCACGTCACCACGATTACTGTTGCTAATCTCGTGTTAGTTCAGATCCGAGCCAAATTCAAATTTCAATTAAAGTCAAACAATAAAAGTTTTCAATTGTCAAATACAAAATGTTCAAATTGTAGCAAATAAATCATAAACAATTATGGTGGAGGAACCACACTTTTATGAAATGATTAAATACTCTAAAGTGAATAAAACCATAACAAAGCAATTATTCAAATGATTTTGAATAATAAACAAATGTTAAACTAGTTTAATTGACCACCAAACTTTTTATGGTAGAGGGTTGTTCTGAAACCTTATTTTAGGAGCTATGGTCATATTTTATAAAAACTAAAATAAAGTGTGACTAAACTAAAATAGAAAAGAATAAATAAAAAGAAAAGACAGAAAGTAAAGCAAAACAAAAAAACAGAGGAAAGGAACCCCCCATATGGGCCTCGGCCCAGCAGGCCGATGGGCTGCCAGACCGGACCACCCCGGTCCCCCATTAACTCCCACTCCCCCTTGACCTAGAGTGGTCCCCCCACTCCACCCACTCCCCCACGCCTCGCTCCTCCTCTCCCCACCCCATCTGGATCGAGACCGGGGCAACCGTGCCCCCGAACCCGTCGACGTCGCCGCCGCCCGGAGAACCACCTCAACAAAGTCCCCCCGTCCCCGCTGGATCTGGATCGGCACCCGAGCCGATCCCCGGTGCCTGCACTCGCCGCCGTTCGCCGTCACCACGCCGGACCCCGTCGTCGGAACCTCCCCGCCGGCCTGCCTCCTCCTCATCGCCAGCCTGCTTCCCCTTCGGCGCCGTCGTCCCCGCTACCCTCCTCGCGCACCGTTGCCCCGACCCCTTCTCCGGGCGGTGAGGCCTGACCTCTTCTCTCCCCCCTACTCCATGCCCGTCTGCGCCTCACTCTCACTGCGCTCACTGCACCCCACCCTGTTTCATGTGCACGCCCGGGCCTCATCCGCCTGCGCCCCTGACGCCCAGCGCGCCACGTGGCCGCGAGCCCGCCCGCGCCTGCTGCCGCTTTGCCGCCGTCCACGCACGCCGGCGCTCGCCGCTACTTCGTTCGCCGCTCGCTAGCTGCGCCACTCCCGCTTGCTGCTAGTGCTGCCACTACTGCCGCTGCTTTCTGTTGTTGCTTGCTCTGCCTTCCTAGGCCGCGCCTCGCCCCGCCTCTACCTGCGCAGCAGCCAACTGCTCCGCGAAGCTCCCCCCTCCACCGCGCATGCTCATCGCCGGCCACGCCTTCTGCCATGGCTCCGCCGCTCGCCGCTGCGCTGCTCTGCGGCCGCCGCGCTGCCCAGTCCGCTCCCCGGCCGGCAACGTTGGCCTCGCTAGGGCCAACGCCCGGGCTCGCCAGTGTCGGGCGCCCGCAACTGCGCCCACGCCCGTTAACCCCACGCCCGTTTGGCCACCCCCGGACCTATGACATGTGGGACCAACGCCCTTAGAACGATTTATAAAAAAAAGAATTAAAAAAATAAAATAAATTAATAATAAATAATAATTAATTAATTAATTAATTCTGTTTAAATTAACTAATTAAGATTAATTAACCCAATAATTAGTTAACCTAATTAACTAATGTTAATTAGTCAAACAGTCGTTGGTAGGTGGGACCCACCTGTCAGGTTGACAAGGTCAACTGCTGACGTCGTGATGATGTCAGCAAACACTATTCTGGATAATGTTGATTTAAATAATTAAATAAATCCAAAAATTAATTTAAATCTTTTAAATTCAATATAAAATAAACCGTAGCTTGGATGGAAAAACTTTCTACATGAAAGTTGCTCAGAACGACGAGATGAATCCGGATATGCAGCCCGTTCGTTCGCCACGCATACCTAGCATAGCGAACACGCAACTTTCCCCCTCCGGTTCATCTGTCCGAAAACGCAAAACACTGGGGATATTTTCCCGGATGTTTCCCCCCTTCACCGCTACCACCTCATACCGCGTTAGGGCACCCCTAGCACCGCTACTTGTCATGTCATGCATCACCATGCATTTGTTTGCTTAATATTCATTGTTTCTTCCCCCTCTTCTCTCGCTAGACACCGAAACCGATGCCGCTTCTACCCAGTACGACTACGGTGTTGATGACCCCTCTCTTGCCAGAGCAACCAGGCAAGCCCCCCCTTGATCACCAGATACCGCCTACTCTCTTTATACTGCTTGCATTAGAGTAGTGTAGCATGTTACTGCTTTCCGTTAATCCTATTCTGATGCATAGCCTGTCATTGTTGCTACAGCTGTTGATACCTTACCTGCAATCCTAAATGCTTAGTATAGGATGCTAGTTTATCATCAGTGGCCCTACATTCTTGTCTGTCTGCCATGCTATACTATCGGGTCGTGATCACTCGGGAGGTGATCACGGGTATATACATACATATATACATACTATACAGGTGGTGACTAAAGCCGGTTCAACTCGTTTAGTACCCGCGAGTGATTACAATGTTGGGGGCTGAAGGGGCAGGTGGTTCCACCCAGGTAGTGGTGGGCCTAGATTCTCGATGGCCCCCGACTGTTACTCGAGGCGGAGCGACAGGGCAGGCAGAGACCACCTAGGTGAGAGGTGGGCCTGGCCCTAGTTGGCGTTCGCGGTTACTTCAAAATAACACGCTTAACGAGATTTGCGAATTTGATCTGAGTCTGGGTACTGGCCTATATGCACTAACCAACTACGCGGGAACAGTATGGGCACTCGACGTCGTGGTATCAGCCGAAGCCTTCGTGACGTCAGTGACTGAGCGACGTGCATCGGGTTGGACCACGTAACGCAACTTCCTTTGTAATGGAGGTTGCTAGGTCTGCTCTCCGGCCGCCCTCGCAACGTGCATGTGTGCAATGGGCGATGGGCCCAGACCCCTGCGCCATAGGATTTATACCGGCGTGCTGACCTCTCTGTTGTGCCTAGGTAGGTCTGTGATGTGTTGATCTTCCGAGGCTGGGCATGGCCCAGACAAGTGTGTCCGGACAAAGGGGATCGAGCGTGTTCGGAAATGTGGTGCACCCCAGCAGGGAAGTTAATCTATTCGAATAGCCGTGATCTTTGGTAAAAGGACGACTTGGAGTTGTACCTTGACCTTATGACAACTAGAACCAAATACTTAATAAAACACACCCTTCCAAGTGCCAAAACAACCGGTGATCACTCTCTCACAGGGCGATTTGGGGAGGATCATCGGTTAGGATTATGCTATGCGATGTTACTTGGTGAACTTACCATCTACTCTCTTCTTCTGCTGCAAGATGGAGGTTACCAGAAGCATAGTCTTCGAAAGGACTAGCTATCCCCCTCTTATTCCGGCATTCTGCAGTTCAGTCCACATATGATACCCCTTTTCCATTTGATACCAATGCATACATATGTAGTGTAGCTCCTTGCTTGTGAGTACTTTGGATGAGTACTCACGGTTGCTTTGCTCCCCCTTTTCCCCTTTCATATACCCGATTGCTACGACCAGACGTTGGAGTCCAGGAGCTAGACGCCACTGTCGATGATGACTGATACTACTCGGGAGGTGCCTACTACTATGTGCATCCTGCTGACGACGACCAGGAGTAGTTTAGGAGGATCCCAGGCAAGAGGCCTGCGCCTCTTTCGATCTGTATACCAGTTTGTGCTAGCCTTCTTAAGAAAAACTTGTTTAACTTATGTCTGTACTCATATGTTGTTTCTTCTGCTGACTCATCTATGATCGAGCTCTTGTATTCGAGCCCTCGAGGCCCCTGGCTTGTAATATGATACTTGTATGACTTATTTTATTTGTAGAGTTGTGTTGTGATATCTTCCCGTGAGTCCCTGATCTTGATCGTACACGTTTGCGTGTATGATTAGTGTATGATTGAATCAGGGGCGTCACAAGTTGGTATCAGAGCCGACTGCCTGTAGGAATCCCCTTCCAACTCCTTGGCAGAAGTCGAGTCTAGCACATTGAAAAACTTTTACTAACATGGCTGTGTGGCTTACGGGCCCACGTCGCCATTGGGTAGTAGTAGGATCTTTTATTCCTCGTCTATACTCTAGGACTCTGGTCTCTCTCCTATTCGAGTTGAAATGGTTTTACTAAATCTAACTTTAGGTTCTCGATAAAACTTCTCCCGGAGAGCCCCTCATTCCAGATGATCGCCTGCTGCACCAGAAGATTTCGAAGATACTCCTGATGTTCTCTCAAGACTTTATGCCCGTTGCTTTTGTAATTCCCTACGATTAAAATATCCCTATGGATAAATACATACACCCGTCGTTCTTACTTTTATTCCAAGTTAATCTTGTTATTACAAGATACCCCCAAACTTCTCTCTATTGCTCCGAGAAATCTTTGTGCTTACTGCCTTGTAGTTCCTTGTTGCCTGAATACACCTACAACTTAATCCTCACACTCACCGAGGATTTGTTTCTCCCCAGTTGTTCATGTGTTCACAAAGTCTTCGAAATGCTATTCGATCTTTCGAAAATCCTCAGCAAGCTATTTCTCTTGAAATTCTTGCTTCCCTGCATTATGATTAATCCCATAAGTCTAGTAATCTTATTGGCATCCATTGTCATTATAATTTTGAGTCCCTTGATTCAACGTGTTGCGATTGCTTGCAATCCTCAGAAGAATCTTAGAATTCTTTCTTCCAGCTCAGACGCCATTTTAAACATGAGCTGGATCTCGACTAGTCAAATTGTCGTCGATTGTACGCCCTAAGGCTATTCATCTTATCCATCCCTAATCAGAGCATTGCTTCTGACCCCTTGTTTTGGAAATCATAATTCCTTTGCAATTGAGCTTTGGGTTAGTCAGTTGTTTCTATCATCCAATGCTTTGTATGGTTTCTTCCTCTAATAGAGTACCGATACTCACAACAGCTCCATTGTAGACCACAAACCCCTTGTTGGATTATTACCCGACAGTGTCCTTCATATTCAACAACCTTGTGAGCCTTTCCAGGGTATATAATTCCTCTGGTAATTTCTATCCTCTGCCTTGATAACCATACTCCACTTTCAAGGTTGCATTATTTACTCGAAGTTTGTGGTATATGTTCCTAAGAGGCCCCAATTGAAAGTGCAACTATCCCTAGGTGGTTTTGGTAATTCATAACAACATATAGCTCATTGAGCTAATGCTATTCCAAGATGATTATTTCAGGAAAGCTCAATGATTGGCATGGCATGGATGAAAGTGGAACCCTCAAAATGCTAAGGACAATGGATTGGCTCAAGCTCAAAAGCTCAAGACTCTTCATTTTATATTTTAGTGATCCAAGATCACATTGAGTCCATAGGAAAAGCCAATACTATTAAGGAGGGATGAGGTGTTGCTTAATGAGCCTCTTGCTTCATGTGCTTAGTGATATGCTCCAAAACCCTCAACTACTTTCCCATATCCACATATGACCAAAACTCTAAGCCAAACTCGGTCCTACCGATTCTTCCTATCCGGCGCCACCGAGTTTCACTTGTCATTAGCCACTGCCAAACCCTAGCAATTCGGTTCTACCGATAAGGATCTCGGTCTCACCGAGATGGGGTTGCAAACTCTCTGTTTCCCTTTCGTAACTTTTCGGTCTCCACCGAAAGAGCGAATCGGTCCCACCGAGATTGCAATGTAAACTCTTTGTTTCCCTTTTGTAACTTTTCGGTCTCACCGAAAGAGCAAATCGGTCCCACCGAGTTTGCCTGACCAACTCTCTGGTTAGCTAATTACCAAATTCGGTCTCACCGAGTTTGTGTAATCGGTCTCACCGAGATTACGTTATGCCCAAACCCTAACCATATCGGTCCTACCGAGTTACATGTCAGTCCCACCGAAAATCTCTAACGGTCACTAGGTTTACTACTTCGGTCCAGACCGAGTTTATATTATTCGGTCCCACCGAGATGGAAAACTGTGTAACGGTTGGATTTTGTGTGGAGGCTATATATACCCCTCCACCTCCTTCTCATTCAGTGAGAGAGCCATCAGAACACACACATCATTCCAACTCATTTGTTCTGAGAGAGAACCACCTACTCATGTGTTGAGACCAAGATATTCCATTCCTACCATATGAATCTTGATCTCTAGCCTTCCCAAGTTGCTTTCCACTCAAATCTTCTTTCCAAAAAATCCAAATCCTATGAGAGAGAGTTGAGTGTTGGGGAGACTATCATTTGAAGCACAAGAGCAAGGAGTTCATTACCTACACACCATTTGTTACTTCTTGGAGAGTGGTGTCTCCTAGATTGGCTAGGTGTCACTTGGGAGCCTCCGACAAGATTGTGGAGTTGAACCAAGGAGTTTGTAAGGGCAAGGAGATCGCCTACTCGTGAAGATCTACCGCTAGTGAGGCAAGTCCTGTGTGGGCGATGGCCATGGTGGGATAGACAAGGTTGCTTCTTCGTGGACCCTTTGTGGGTGGTTGCTTCTTCGTGGACCCTTCGTGGGTGGAGCCCTGTGTGGACTCGCGCAACCGTTACCCTTTGTGGGTGGAGCCCTTTGTGGACTCGCGCAACCGGTACCCTTTGTGGGTTGAAGTCTCCATCAACGTGGATGTAGGATAGCACCACCTATCAGAACCACGGGAAAAAAATCCGTGTCTCCAATTACGTTTGAAATCTCTAAACCCTTCTCCTTACATTCTTGCAAGTTGCATGCTTTACTTTCCGCTGCCAATATACTCTTTCTATGCTTGCTTGAATTGTGTGATGATTACTTGACCTGTCCCAAAATAGCTAAAATCTGCCAAGAACTAAAATTGGGAAAAGGCTAAGTTTTTATTTGGTCAAGTAGTCTAATCACCCCCCCTCTAGACATACTTTCGATCCTACAAGTGGTATCAGAGCTTTGGTCTCCATTTGCTTGATCTCCATAGCTTTTGGTGGTCATAGCCTTGGTTTCACAACCTAGGAGAGTATGGCGTCTAGTGAGGGAAATTATCACCATGTAGAGGTCCTTACTTTGATGGTACTAATTTTGCTAGTTGGAAGCATAAAATGAAAATGCATATTCTTGGACATAACCCCGCCGTTTGGGCTATTGTGTGTGTTGGTTTGCAAGGTGACTTCTTTGACGGGAGAGAACCAAACCGTGAAGCTACCGCGGATGAGTTGAAGATGTTGCAATACAATGCTCAAGCTTGTGATATTCTCTTCAACGGATTGTGCCCCGAGAATTCAACAAAATCAGCCGCCTTGAGAATGCAAAGGAAATTTGGGACACTTTGATTTGGTATGCACGAAGGTACCGACTCCGTCAAGGAATCCAAGTTGGATGTGCTTTAAAACAACTTGGACAAGTTCAAGATGAAGGATGGTGAAGGTGTCGCTGAGATGTACTCTAGGCTTGATCTCATCACAAATGAGATTGCCGGCTTAGGAAGTGAAGAGATGATCGATAGATTCATCATCAAGAAGATTCTAAGAGCCTTGGATGGAAAATATGATATCGTGTGCACATTGATCCAAATGATGCCAAATTACAAAGATCTCAAGCCAACGGAGGTGATTGGAAGAATTGTTGCTCATGAGATGTCACTTAAGGATAAAGAGGAACTTCACAACAAATCAAGTGGTGCCTACAAAGCCTCATGTGAAGCCCCTACATCATCAAGTGAGAAACAAGACTTCAATGAAGAATTGAGCTTAATGGTGAAAAACTTCAACAAGTTCTACAAGAGTAGAAGCAAAGATAGAAGCTCCAAGTCAAGGTCCAACAATGACAAAAGATCTTCTAGTCGAGAGCGAAACTTTTACAATTGTGGAAGACCCGTACACTATTCCCAATGAGTGTACGGGCTCCCTACAAGAGAAGAGAGATTCTCCAAAAAGAAGAAGCAAAGGATTCACCACCAAGAAGAGAAGAAGGATTAGAGATGATATCATTATGAACGAAGATACTCACGGAGAACAAGGATTCGGAAAGGAAGGAAAAAATCATCAAGGAAGCTACACAAAGACAAAGACATTCTAGCTCATGTTGGTGAATGGGTATCCGGCTCCGGCTCCGACAGCCACTCCGAGAGAAGTTATCACTCCGACTCCGAAGATACTCAAGATGAAGGTGTTGCCGGTCTAGCACTTGTGTCAACCAACTCCTACGACATATTTGACTCACCAAATGAAGGAATTGGAAGATGCTTCATGGCCAAAGGTCCTAAGGTAACACACCCCGAGTATGTTGATTTCAATAGTGATGAAGATGACTTGTTAGGTGATGATTTGCTTGGTGACAACTCTAGTGATGAATACTATGATGAAAGACCAATTAATCATGCTAATCAAGATAAAACGAATGACAATGATTAAGGAGAAGATTGAGGCTCTAACTAAAGAACTAAACACTCTTAAGTTAGCTCATGAAACTATCTTCGAAGATCATCGAGAACTTTTAAGAGCAAGCTCATGAGAAGTTATGCTTTGAAAAGCTCAACCTTGAGCAAGAGCATGAGTTTTTAAAGGCAATCAATGATGATCTCCGCAAGAAAAGTTCTTCTTACATTGCCAAGCGTTTAGTCTTATCCACTTACATGCCTCAAGTCAAGTCTAATAACAAGAACAAGAAAGATTCTTCCTCTAGTAGTAACAATGATCATGCTAAATCCAATATTGTTGCTTCTAGTAGTTCTCTTGATTCCACTAATGATTCTCTTAGCCAAGTTACACTTGACCAAGAAAATAGCTTATTGAAGGGAATTATAGAGAAAGGAGTGTACAAAAGCCTTGCCGGGAGTAAGCAATTCGAGGAAATTGTGCGCAAGCAAGGAATGCACCGGAAGAATCAAGGTGTTGGTTTTGAACGAAAGTTCAATGCCAATGGAGTTGAGTGGGAAGAAGATCAATACCCCAAGACAAAGTTTGTTCCTCAACAAGAGAAGTATGATACTTCTTTCAAGGGGACACAAGCTCAAGATGATCTTGCACCACAAGACTACAAGCAAAAAGATAAGGACAAGCTTCAAGAGGAAATTGATGCATTTGAAGAAGCTCCTAAGACCTTAATCAAGTGGATTCCCAAGACTACTTCAAGTTCCACTTCATCAAGTACGAGTACAACTCCAAGGATTCCCATCAAGATGGTGTGGATCCAAAAGAAGAAGAACTAGAGAGTTCTTGAGGGTGACTCCGCCAACATACTTCACTCTTATCATTTTGGCAAGAACAAGTGCAATCAACTTCCACATCTTGCACTAGTTCAAGGAGTCACAAACCCTCTTGTTGGTAAGACAAGGGACAAGGTAACCTAAAAGCTTTCATGGACATCATCTTTTGTGTGCATCACTCTATGTCTATGGATATCCTTGTTTGTTCCTTGTGGGACTAACCCATGTAGGTATTGAAAGTGCAATTCACTCAAATGGATAGCTCCAAGTGATCTACATCAACATTGAGCATCCACATCTTCAACATCTACATGAAGTCATCATCGACAAAACCCAAGGTTAGTTCATCCCTCTTAGGGGGGATATCACATCTAGGGGGAGCTTTACTCTAAGACTTGAGCTAGAGCAACTCTAAAGATGTGAACAAAACAATGCTTTATGTAAAAGTGGTAACCCCACTTGAGCTCAAATGATGAGTATGACCTACAATCAAGTGTTCTCACTTGACTCCTAAGTCAATATACTCATATATAGATGACCTAGTCATCGCAAATTGCTTGATAGATGCTAGGATTGGTTGTGCATGCTTTGTCACATATTTCATTTGCTATCTTATTGTGTGAGCATGCTGATTGCATATTTTACTCATTCGAGGACATCCACTTGTTGCTTTGATTGTTCGGTTTTATTTCTTTTTGCCAAGTGGATGGACAAGAATGCCTAAGAACCTCCTCTAGCTATCTATGCTTTTCTCGTCTCAAACTCTATTCATGCTGTCATCACAAAATTTGATCAAGTCAGATTCGAACCACTCTGTGTGAGGAGCGCTCAGTCCCCGATTCGTCATAGACTTAAACTTCCAAAACCTCTTTATGATTCTCGGTCTGACCGATACTCCATTTCGGTCCTACCGAGATCATTAAGTTGATCTAGGTTTTCGATCTCGGTGCAACCGATTTGAACTTTTCGGTCACACCGAGTTGCAATAACTGCACACAGTTTTGCATCTCGGTGCCACCGAGTTGTTCCACTCGGTCACACCGACAGGGTCGGGCTATATATAGTGACGGGCAGAATTTTGGAAATTTCTCCGAAACCTCCTCGCCCGCGCGATAGCCTGCTCTGCCTTCGTGGTCTCCGGATCGTCTTCTCGCCGCCAGCAGCCTCCAGTCGCTGGTCTCCGCCGCCGTCAACGGAATTCTGCCCCGCCGTTGCCGCCGTAGCGAGTCTCCGCCGAACTAGGGTATGGACTCGATCTTTGTGCTATTCTCCACTCCGATTCCTAGCACATTGTGATCATCATGATTCTTGCCACGATTGAAACACTCCTATCCAGTCAATGAACTCGTAGATTAGGCTTAATTCGAAAATTTTAGGGTTAGGTTTCCGCCGAAACCATCTCGGACCCACCGAGTTGAAAAACTCGGTCCCACCGATCTGGCTTTTGCCATTGCACAAGTGAAAAACTCGGTCTGACCGAGAATAACTTATCGGTGCGACCGATTTTGGAATTCTGTGAAACCCTAGCAGTCTCGGTGCCACCGAACTGTGACTCGGTCTGACCGAGTTCACCAGTTCTGGTGCCAAAACTGCTTCGGTGTCACCGAGTTTGAAAATCGGTAGATCCGAGATGCTTTCTGTGGAAAACTAAAACTAAGTTTTTGAATTAATCTTTTGCAAAAATCTCTGCTTTTTGTGATGCTCATCCACTCTATCTTATCCATAATCTATTCACAGGGTCAGCAGTCAGTTTGCAACATGTCTGATCAAAGTGACAGCCAGAACCTCTCAGAGCAGCAAGTGGTCATGAGTGAGGGCACTAGCCCCTCAAGTTCTTCATGATGAGCAGCAGGAGCACCCCCAGCAATCTGCCTAAGGCTGCCACACGTCAAAGGAAGAAGAGAACGTCTGATTCTGAAGATGAGACTATGTGGCAGAGGAAGAGGCCACTTCCAAGAGAGTTGAGCCAGCTCAAGGCTCAAAGCCAGGCCTGAAATCAAGAGGCCAGCAGGCAGGCAGCCAATGTCAAAGGCTAGAGCCTCAACTGAGAAGCCTGCTCCCATTGAGCCCGTTGCTGCTGAGGGCAAGAAGAGGAAGGAGAGAGTAAAGAAGACTGTAGCCAAAGTGCTTGGGAGAGCCTCCATCATGGTAGAAGAGGAGGAGGAAGAAGAGGCAGCTGCACCAGCGCCCAAGGCAGCCAAACTTATGGGAGATGCCATAAGGTCAGGAACAGCTGCATCCAAGCCCAAGGAAGCACCCAAGGCTGCATCTAAGCCTAAGACAGCACCAAAGAGAAACACAAGGAGTATACCTGCTGCAGAAAAGAACAAGGCCCCAGTGCCTGAAGCTATTGAAGAAGAGGAAGAGAGTGTCCTTCGGAAGCTCAAGCCCAAGATCCCAGACCACAACGATGCTCATCCTGTGGCTGAGGATATGAAGCTCAGGAGAGACTCAGGGCTCAGGAAATGGAGAGAAGCAGATCCATATGCTTCTAGGAGAAGGACTGCCGTGGACTACAGATTTCACACCAAGGAAACAAGATTTTTATGAGACTGTTTTGCTTGACAAGAAGCCAATCGTTTGTGACATGAGATGGGTCGACTGGACCTACATCAAGGAGAATGAAGAGTACTACCCAGGAGTTCAGGACAGCTTCAGAGCGTGTGGAGTAGAGGACTTTGTTGGGCAGAAGCTCACAAAGTGGAACGAGGAACTCATCATGCAGTTCTACTCCACAGCTCACTTTTATCCAGATGGAAGGATTACATGGATGTCAGAGGGTACAAGGTACCAATCTACAGTGGCTGAGTGGGCACAGATCATCAATGCCCCAGAAGAGCAAGATGAGGACTTGGATATCTATGCCAAGAAGAAGATGGACCATAACTCCATGTCCAACATGTACAAGGAAATTCCCAATGAAGCTCTTGACACATTCAAGTTTGGCTCAGTGCATTATCTGCTATCAGGATTGCCCTACGTATCAATTGGATACTAAGGCACACCTTTTGCCTAAGTCTGGAGATCACAAGATGATCAGAGGCCATGCTATCAACTTGCTACATGTGTTTGATGTGCCTCAGAAGTTCAAGGTGATGAGCCTCATAGTGGAAACATCAAGAGGACTGCAGCAGATCAGAAGAGGAGCTGTGGATATGCCCCTCAGATTCAGGAGCTCATCAACTCCAAGATGGGCACGGGCATATATTTTTGGATAAGGAACACCTGCCCATCCGTCCAGATTTTGAGAACAATGAAGTTGTGATGACAGAGAATGAGCCATTTCTGCACAAGCATTTGCAAAGAAGGAGAAGGCGAAGAAGGAAAAAGCTGCCAGGATGCCTACTCAAGCGAGGCATCTGAGTACTTCTTGAAGACCAAACAAGAGCAGCTCAGTTACTTGATTGCATCCTCGCTGAGAATTGAGCAAAGTCTGGCCAACCTCACTAAAAATCAGCAGAGCCTAGAGAGGATCATGGAACAGAAGTTCTATGACTTGGATGTCAAGGTAACGGAAGTTCAGTCTGCAGTGGAGCAGCTCCAGGAGGACATGAATGAGAGGAGAGGCAGGACCACGACTCATGCTTTTTCTAGAGTGCCACGAGGCCCGAGGTCGTCTGCCGTGCCAGTTGCTGACACCAGAGCCACCACCTCAGCACCAGCTACAGCCTCAGCTCCAGCATCTACTCAGCTCCAACTCCAGCGACTACTTCAACATCTACAGAAGCCTTCGTCCTTGGAGTGATCCGGACTCCACCACCACCTGAAGATCAAGCCTGAGCGACGATCTAGCACTATGCATTTTCTAGGAACTTTTTGGTAACTTGTTGCCAAAGGGGGAGAAGATGTATAGATCATAGGCTTCGAGAGAGAGAGTGTTGCTTTTCTCTCTTGCTTTATTTGGTGGTTTTTCGAACTTTGTTTGCTTGTGTGTGAGATACTACGTCCTTATGCTGTGAGACATCGATGATCATGTGTTTGATCATAAGCTACACTTAATGTTTGCTTAATGCTTGCTTAAATATTATCATTCTATCTATCGTTTGTGATCATTCACTATTCTTGGTGATGAGTGCATGTATTTCAATCTTATCATTTTGAGCGCCCCACCAAGATGTATGTGACATGGAAGAGTAACCCATGATTCTAATTCTTTGTGCATTTTCAGTCCAAAGCAAATTTTAAATATGCACAAATTTAGGGGGAGCTCTTACTCATCACATACCTCTCAAAGCGACGATATATTTCATACTTATTATCATTTGTCGAAGTTTTGATCTATATGTTGTCACCAATTACCAAAAATGGGGAGATTGAAAGTGAAACTATCCCTAGGTGGTTTTGGTAATTCATAACAACATATAGCTCATTGAGCTAATACTATTTCAAGATAATTATTTCAGGAAAGCTCAATGATTGGCATGGCATGGATGTGAAAGTGGAACCCTCAAAATGCCAAGGACAATGGATTGGCTCAAGCTCAAAAGCTCAAGACTCTTCATTTTATATTTTAGTGATCCAAGATCACATTGAGTCCATAGGAAAAGCCAATACTATTAAGGAGGGATGAGGTGTTGCTTAATGAGCCTCTTGCTTCATGTGCTTAGTGATACGCTCCAAAACCCTCAACTACTTTCCCATATCCACATATGACCAAAACTCTAAGCCAAACTCGGTCCTACCGATTCTTCCTATCCGGAGCCACCGAGTTTCACTTGTCATTAGCCACTGCCCAAACCCTAGCAATTCGTCTATACCGATAAGGGATCTCGGTCTCACCAGATGGGTTGCAAACTCTAGTTTCCCTTTCGTAACTTTTCCGGTCCCACCGAAAGAGCGGAATCGGTCCCACCGAGATTGCCAATGTTAAACTCAGTGTTTCCCTTTGTAACTTTTCGGTCTCACCGAGTTCCACTCGGTCTCACCGAAAGAGCAAATCGGTCCCACCGAGTTTGCCTGACCAACTCTCTGGTTAGCTAATTACCAAAATTCGGTCTCACCGAGTTTGTGTAATCGGTCTCACCGAGATTACGTTATGCCCAAACCCTAACCGAATCGGTCCTACGAGTTGCATGTCAGTCCCACCGAAATTCCTAACGGTCACTAGGTTTACTACTTCGGTCAGACCGAGTTTATTTATTCGGTCCCACCGAGATTGGAAAACTGTGTGTAATGGTTGGATTTTGGGTGGAGGCTATATATACCCCTCCACCTCCTTCTCATTCGATGAGAGAGCAACCAGAACACACACATCATTCCTACTCATATGTTCTGAGAGAAAACCACCTACTCATGTGTTGAGACCAAGACATTCCATTCTTACCATATGAATCTTGATCTCTAGCCTTCCCAAGTTGCTTTCCACTCAATTCTTCTTTCCACCAAATCCAAATCCTATGAGAGAGAGTTGAGTGTTGGGGAGACTATCATTTGAAGCACAAGAGCAAGGAGTTCATTACCTACACACCATTTGTTACTTCTTGGAGAGTGGTGTCTCCTAGATTGGCTAGGTGTCACTTGGGAGCCTCCAACAAGATTGTGGAGTTGAACCAAGGAGTTTGTAAGGGCAAGGAGATCGCCTACTTCGTAATTATCTACCGCTAGTGAAGCAAGTCCTTCGTGGGCGATGGCCATGGTGGGATAGACAAGGTTGCTTCTTCGTGGACCCTTCATGGGTGGTTGCTTCTTCGTGGACCCTTCGTGGGTGGAGCCCTTCGTGGACTCGCGCAACCGTTACCCTTGGGTGGAGCCCTGTGTGGACTCGCGCAACCGTTACCCTTCGTGGGTTGAAGTCTCCATCAACGTGGATGTAGGATAGCACCACCTATCCGAACCACGGGAAAAACATCCGGGTCTCCAATAGCGTTTGAATTCTCCAAACCCTTCCCTTTATATTCTTGCAAGTTGCATGCTTTACTTTTCGCTGCCCATAAACTCTTTGCATGCTTGCTTGAATTGTGTGATGATTGCTTGACTTGTCCTAAAATAGCTAAAATCTGCCAAGAACTAAAATTGGGAAAAGGTTAAGTTTTTATTTGGTCAAGTAGTCTAATCACCCCCCCTCTAGACATACTTTCGATCCTACACCAATGAGTTGAACCAACGCCTTCCCTAACCTGTTTGAAGCCATAAGATTCCACGGCTCATACTTATCTGGTGTTGCACCAGGTAAAACTTTCAACAACTAATGTCAGTTTTGTAACACGAGAATTGAATGAAAGGTTATGAATTGAAGAAGTGGGAGTCGACCTTGAACTTAGTGTTCATGCCCATGGACCCAATGTGGAACTTATCATGGAAGCTTCTTGCAAAACTTTTAATCAGTTGGATAATTATTTTGGTGTCTTTAAATTGGATCCCTTGCAGCTATGGTTTCAGCCATATTGATATTCCTTGATTCCTTTTTCTCGGACAAGTTAAAGCACTTGTCTTTTGCAGATCAATACACTTGTCAACCCTCTATTTTTCTCTACCTCCAAGTATTACCCCTGGTATCTCGAGATTATCACGGAACTACATAACTTCTTATGAGTTCTTCGTCAAGTACTACATTCTCACTGATTCCAATTTTCCACAGCCTCTACGTTATTAAAACACTCAAAGACATCGATAACTGAATCGAGTCCACACCGTGATTAAACAACTATTAGTAAAAAAAATTACTTACGAGTTTGTACTCGATCATGCCATTTCTAGCCTAATCGGCTATATCAGTATGGTGCTGATTTTAACTGTGCTACATGGTCCTTATTTTCGTAGCACCACTTATAGTGATTAGCTAAGCTTACGTCGATCTTCCTCATCATATCATTTTGCCTTGAATAGCATGCTTGATTTCGATTTTGTATCATAAACTTGGTTCCAATAACATTTTTCTTCATCATTCCTGTGACTTGATATCATCACCGATCGATTACATCTTCATGAAGTCTCTCAACAAATGTGTCATGATCATCATCAGCATTCTGAGATCTTCTAGGGTATCAATTGAATTCATGATGAGAAATACCACCCCTGCCCTCGATGATTTGTTTTCTCATCGACCACTTTATTGCCTTCCCAACAACAGAAACTCGTTCTTGTTTTGTGTTATACCTTGAGTTCCTTTCTATCCAGGAATTGTTCTTCTTTACCTTGGAACATTACCATCTTTTATTTCAAGAATGTCATGAGAATTTCACCACCTCTTAAGAATTCTTGATACAAGTGATACTTCTTGCCATATTGATTCATTCCCTGGTCCCTGTATTATTTCTAACCAGAAAACCAACAAATGAACTATGTTGTCCGACTCCAAAACTTCTAGCAACCTATTGCCTTTAAGTTAATGGTCGATATTTCATTCGTGTTGATATTTCATTCGTAGACCAATGTCTACTGAATCACCATTCTAACATTGATCATGCTACCTAAGCCAATATATCGGGTGCACTTTTCAACCAATGTTTAATTGAGTATCTTTTCCTCGAGCAGGCCACATTATATCATTGATCTGACAAATTTTATCTCCTTGTCCACCTAAATGTGGATATCCATCTTTTTAAAATCTCAATGAATTATAAGTTCATCACCCACCTTCTCATCCTCTCCTTGGTTTAATGATGAACTCATGATTCAGTACTTGCTTCCAGATTTCATTTCCCAAGAATCTTGCAATGCCATCTCGTCAAATTTTGTTGCACGTCTTCTCAGGCATCCTGAGTCTCAGGTATCCTGACACCGATCAGATCTGAATCTTGGTTAGATATGATGGTTGGAACATATTTCCAGGAGTTATAACATCTTTACATGACCGGGTAAGGTGATGTCATGCCTAGCACACCTGGCCGGAGCACCTAGTGTTATAGTTTCCTTTTCTGCAAGGTTATCCATTCTTTCCATGAGGAAATTGTAAGACTTATTCTACAAATTGTTCCTGATGGACCCTTTGTGTACCCAAAGTCTGACCTTTGCTTGAAGACCACGTCAACGCTATCTCGAAGCATGTCTGTGGTACTCCAATTTTCAACAAAGAACATTTGAAGCCCAATGCTAAATGTTTCTTGCTCAATATATCCCTGCTTATGTAAACATCTCATTGTACCACTCTGTTAGAAAGACCCTGTTACTTTTGTTGATGACATTCCGGTAACCAGCGATGGACGAGAACTTTGTCTACTGGTCCGCCTCATTCAACGAGCAGTAAAATGGTTCTCTTCATCCCTCGCCCTTGTTACCGATGTTATTGCCGACATGACCGATAGACTATCCTCTGACATGCCTTTCTTACATGATCGTGCAAGATGTCATCGACCTTCCTATTTTTAACCACATGGTGGGCCCATAACCCACAGTTCCTCAGGATCGAAACCTGACCCCCTATACACCCCAGCTCCTAAAGGTTATTCCTCATGCTTGGCTTCATAGGTAATTCGCGAGCCACCTTCCTAGTGCTCTATTCTGGTATCAGACGCAATACTTACTCTCGCCGCTCTGAACCCCTTTCTCACTGTGGTTCAGACTTTGAGCAGCTATCTATCCGCTTGGACCCTCTCATTGTACCTTCGTACTGTACTCTTGATGTAATTTATATGTTCAACTCGAGAGATAATCTTATGCTCATTCATGGGTTAACCCCAGATTGTTTCCCTCGTAAGCATGC
Source organism: Triticum urartu (assembly GCF_003073215.2). Classification (NCBI taxonomy): domain Eukaryota; kingdom Viridiplantae; phylum Streptophyta; class Magnoliopsida; order Poales; family Poaceae; genus Triticum; species Triticum urartu. The sequence goes on from NC_053025.1 coordinate 165,354,243, forward strand.
TGTCGTAGCCGAGCTGCCCCTTACCTATTCATAAGTACGTTGGAGTTCCCGAAGAAAAGGATGATGACTTCCTCATGATGGCCTGAAGCAGAGGAATGAAGACATCGATGTAATGGATCGACCTCTCCGAGAAGAGCAACCAAGACCGAGAAGACTCGATAGAATTTCGTGGCCACATCTTTCGCTTACTCCCCTCTTAAATCTCGGGACGAGATTTCTTGTAGTGGAGGAGAATTGTGACGCCCGGATAATCAAGCTATAGTAACCCTCTGGTAATGATGCCACGTCACCACGATTACTGTTGCTAATCTCGTGTTAGTTCAGATCCGAGCCAAATTCAAATTTCAATTAAAGTCAAACAATAAAAGTTTTCAATTGTAAAATCAAAAATGTTCAAATTGTAGCAAATAAATCATAATCAATTATGGTGGAGGAACCACACTTTTATGAAATGATTAAATACTCTAAAGTGAATAAAACCATAGCAAAACAATATTTCAAATCATTTTAAATAATAAACAAATCTTAAACTAGTTTAATTGGCCACCAAACTTTTTATGGTAGAGGGTTGTTCTGAAACCTTATTTTAGGAGCTATGGTCATATTTTATAAAAACTAAAATAAAGTGTGACTAAACTAAAACAGAAAAGAATAAATAAAATGAAAAGACAAAAAGTAAAACAAAACAAAAAAAGAGGAAAGGAACCCCCATCTGGGCCTCGGCCCAGCAGGCCGATGGGCCGCCAGACCGGCCCACCCGCCCCCCCTTAATCCCCCACCCCCCTTGACTTAGAGCAGCCCCCCACTCCACCCACTCCCCCCACGCCTCGCTCCTCCTCTCCCACCCCATCTGGGTCGAGACCGGGGCAACCATGCCCCCGAACCCTCCACCGCCGCCCAGAGGACCACCTCGCCGAAGCTCCCCCCGGCTGGATCTGGATCGGCACCCGGGCCGATCACCGGTGCCCGCACTCGCCGCCGTTCGCTGTCACCACGCCAGACCCCATTGACGGAACCTCCCCGCCGGCCTGCCTCCTCCTCATCGCCGGCCTGCTTCCCCTCCGGCGCCGTCGTCCCCGCCGCCCTCCTCGCGCCCCGTTGCCCCGACCCCTTCTCTGCGTGGTGACGCTCGGCCTCTCCTCTCCCCCTACTCTATGCCCGTCTGCGCCTCACTCTCGCCGCGCTCACCGCACCCTGCCCTGTTTCGTGTGCACGCCCAGGCCTTGTCCCCCCGCGCCCCTGACGCCCAGCGCGCCCCCTGGCCGTGATCCTTCCCGCGCCTGCTGCCGCTTTGCCGCCATCCGCACACCGACGCTCGCCGCTACTTCGTTCGCCGCTCGCTAGTTGTGCCGTTCCCGCTTGTTGCTAGTGCTGCCATTGCTGCCGCTGCTTTTTGTTGCTGCTTTCTCTACCTTGTTTTGGACTCTAACTTGCATGATTTGAATGGAACTAACCCAAACTGACGCTATTTTTAGCAGAATTACCATGGTGTTATTTATGTGCAGAAACAAAAGTTCTCGGAATGACCTGAAACTTCACGGAACAACTTTTCGCAAAATATAAAATATCCTTGCAAAAGATGAAGGCCAGGGGGTCCACCACCTGTCCACGAGGGTGGAGGGCGCGCCTGCCCCCCTAGGGCGCACCCCCTACCTCGTGGCCCCCCTGGAGCTCCTCCGACGTCAACTCCAACTCTATATATTTGGTTTCAGGGAGAAAAACCAGAGAAAAGGATTCATCGCGTTTTACGATATGGAGCCGCCGCCAAGCCCTAAAACATCTCGGGAGGGCTAATCTGGAGTCCGTTCGAGGCTCCGGAGAGGGGAATCCGTCGCCATCGTCATCATCAACCATCCTCCATCACCAATTTCATGATGCTCACCGCCGTGCGCGAGTAATTCCATCGTAGGCTTGCTAGACGGTGCTGTGTTGGATGGGATCTGTCATGTAATCGAGTTAGTTTTGTTAGGGTTTGATCCCTAGTATCCACTATGTTCTGAGATTGATGTTGCTATGACTTTGCTATGCTTAATGCTTGTCACTAGGGCCTGAGTGCCATGATTTCAGATCTGAACCTATTATGTTTTCATCAGTATATGAGAGTTCTTGATCCTATCTTGCAAGTCTATAGTCACCTATTATGTGTTATGATCCATTAACCCCGAAGTGACATTAATCGGGATACTTACCGGTGATGACCATAGTTTGAGGAGTTGATGTATTCACTATGTGCTAATGCTTTGTTCCGATACTCTATTAAAAGGAGGCCTTAATATCCCTTAGTTTCCGTAAGGACCCCGCTCCCACGGGAGGGTAGGACAAAAGATGTCATGCAAGTTCTTTTCCATAAGCATGTATGACTATATTCGGAATGCATGCCTACATTACATTGATGAACTGGGGCTAGTTCTTTGTCACCCTAGGTTATGATTGTTACATGATGAACCACATCCGGCTTAATTCTCCATCACCGATCCATTGCCTATGAGCTTTCCATATATTGTTCTTCGCTTATTTACTTTTTTGTTGCTATTGCTATCATCAGTACAAAATACCAAAAACATTACTTTTACAACTTTTACCTTTTGCTACTGTTACCACTACTATCATATTACTTTGCTACTAAACACTTTGCTGCAGATACTAAGTTTCCAGGTGTGGTTGAATTGACAACTCAGCTACTAATACTTGAGAATATTCTTTGGCTCCACTTGTGTCGAATCAATGAATTTGGGTTGAATACTCTACCATCGAAAATTGTTGTGATCCCCTATACTTGTGGGTTATCAAGACTATTTTCTCGCGCCGTTGCCGGGGAACATAGCTCTATTCTTTGAGTCACTTGGGATTTATATCTTCTTATCATTATGAAGAACTTGAAAGATCCAAGAACCAAGATTTATCCCTCAACTACGAGGGGAGGTAAGGAACTGCCATCTAGCTGTGCACTTGATTCACCTTTTGTTTTGAGTAAGCTTGCGACACCTAAACCTGCTTCTGCTATTCGTTCTGATATGTCGCATGTTATTGATGATGCCACTTCTGCTATGCATGATACTTATGATGAAACTACTTCTATGCTTGATACTACTGTGCCACTTGGTGAATTTCTTGATGAACAACTTGCAAGGGCTAGAGAGAATGAAATTATTGAATCTGATAATATTGATGAAAGTGATGATGAAGACTCGCCTGTTATTCCTGAGGGTTATGTTTTTGATAAAGAAGCTTCTTTAGGTATTTTAGTTTGCAAAGATAGATACGAACTCAAGAGGTTATTAGCTAAATGGAATAAGCAATCTCTAAATACTAGGATGAAACCTGAGCCTGCTTTTGCTACATCACCTATCTGTGTTATTAATAAGGATTATGAATTCTCTGTTGATCCTGATATAATTACTTTGGTTGAATCTGATCCTTTTCAGGGCTATGAATCTGAAACTGTTGTGGCACATCTTACTAAATTAAATGATATAGCCACCCTGTTCACTACTGATGAGATAACTCGTTACTTTTATATACTTAAAATATTTCCGTTCACATTAAAGGGTGATGCTAAGATATGGTTTAATTCTCTTGATCCTGGTTGTGTGCGTAGTCCCCAGGATATGATTTACTACTTCTCTGCTAAATATTTTCCCTGCTCATACTAAACAATCTGCTTTAAGGGATATATATAATTTTGTGCAAATTGAAGAAGAGAGTCTCCCACAAGCTTGGGGGAGGCTTCTCAAGTTACTTAATGCTTTGCCTGATCACCCTCTAAAGAAAAATGAAATACTTGATATCTTTTATAATGGACTAACCGATGCCTCCAGAGATTACCTGGATAGTTGTGCTGGTTCTGTTTTCAGGGAAAGAACACCGGATGAAGCTGAAATTCTATTGGATAATATGTTGACAAATGAAAATAATTGGACACCTCCTGAGCCTATTCCTAAACCAACTCTGAAGAAGTGGGGTATTCTATTTCTCAGTCCTGAAGACATGCAAGAGGCAAAGAAATCTATGAAAGAAAAAGGTATTAAAGCTGAAGATGTTAAGAATTTACCTCCTATTGAAGAAATACATGGTCTTAATTTACCGTCTGTTGAAGAAACATATGATCTTAATCCTTTACCTATTGAAGAAACTCATGGTCGTGATAACCCGACACAGGTAGTAAAGGTAAATTCTCTCTATAGATATGATAAAGCTAAAATCCCATTTACTAAGTTTGCTAGCCCATGCTTAGATGAGTTTGATAAATTTATGGTTAAGCAAGAAGACTTCAATGCTTAATTTGGTAGACAATTGAAATACAATTCAAATATGCTTGAACACTTGGGTGATTATATGGCTAATGTCAAAGGTGAACTTAAGCTTACTACTAAACATGCTTCTATGGTTACCACTCAAGTAGAACAAGTACTTAAAGCTCAAAATGATTTGCTCAATGAATTGAATAGTAAGAATAATGATAATGTTGTTAGAGTTATGACTAGAGGTGGTAGAATGACTCAGGAACCTTTGTATCCTGAAGGCCATCCTAAGAAATTGATCAAGATTCTCAGAGAAATAATATAGATGCACCTAGTCCTTCTAAAAGGAAGAAAAAGAAAAATGATAGGACTTTGCATGCTTCCACTGAACCTGTTATTGAAACACCTGAGAACCCAAATGATATTTCTCTCTCTGATGCTGAAACACAATCTGGTAATGCACCTGAAACTAGTAATAATGCTGATAATATTGTTCATGATGATGCTCAACCTAGTAATGATAATGATATAGAAATTGAACCTGCTGTTGATCTTGATCACCCACAATCAAAGAATCAACGTTATGATAAGAATGACTTTGTTGCTTGGAAACACGGTAAAGAAAGAGAACCATGTGTTGGGGATATACTACTGGAGGTAAACCGGCCTTATGTAGCCGGGTTGACTCCTTGAAGATTAGAAGCCCATAAAGATGCAAGGATGATGGTGCTTCTTGGAGGCCCAAGGCCCGAAGGCGGGTTAAATGCTGTAAATGTAAACCGACTTAGTCATGTAATTTTTATTGTAAGATAGGAACGATAGAGACCGAGCTGGATACGTTTATGATCCGGCTTCAGGACTCTGTAAACCGGCGGGCATTAACCTATGTATATAAAGGGACGACCCGGCAGTGGTTTAGGGACGAACAACAACTCGAGAGCCAGACAAAGCGGATTCGCTCCATGGCCTTCAAAACCCTAGCAATACCAATGACAACTATACATAGGCTGTTCCCTTCCTCGAAGGGGCCGAACTAGTATAAAATTCCCCGTGTCCCCTTGTCTGGTTTAACCCCTAAAAGCTAACCCGTAGCGATGGCTCCACGACTAAGTCCTTTCACAAGGACATCTGTCATGACAAACCCACGATAGTTGGCGCCCACCGTGGGGCTATCGCACGATGGTTTTGAGTTCTTGAAGGGCAGCTTTGATGGACTTAAGGGATACACTGTGGGCCGGATGATGAAGAGTCGTCGCGGCAAGCTCTACATCGACAATGCAGGATGGGGTCCCGAGGCCGATTCAATCGAATACGGGTACCGGGTCCCCTTTGGTGGGATTCACGTCTTCATCGGCAAGATCGACGAACCGGCCCCTGAGCCGGACATCTACACCGACATCATCGAAATGGCTCGGCGTGCAAGTTCTTCGTTGGTTCAGCCCGAGGCAAGGCATGTTTTCGTGGGTGTCATCCATGGATCGAGGTACGAGGACGGAACGGTGTCCGATGGAGAGACTGTCGTCTATTCTGATGACGAATCTTCTAGAGAGACCGAATCACTTTACGAGTTGCAGGACGGCCGGATTGAGGGAGGATCCGAGGGCAACAGTATTCCGGATTCCCCCGATCTACCAAACCAGGCCGCCATCTTCATGGCCGTCACACAATCGGCGCCTCATTCATCTACCGCCGCAGCAATGCTCTCCGGTTCAACAACGGCCACACCAGCAGGGGCAGGAAGCTCGGCGCTGCCTCCGGCCCAAGTCCTGTCTGATTTGTTTGACGCTTTGGCAACATTGATGGCCGCGGAGGTGGATGCAGCAGCCAGGGATCAGCACAATGCGGAGATTGCAAAGGTAAAAGATCAGATAGCCCAGGCTAAAGCGGACCTGGCAATAGAGAATGCTAGGATGGCTACAGAGCGGGCTGAATTGGAAGCATAGGCCTACCGGATTAGATTGGATCGGGATGCTTCAGAGGAAGTCATGAGAAGAAGGTATCGATCACGTCTCCCGTCGGTTTATGAGCCACAGAATCTCTTCAACACACTAGGAGCAGGAGCTGGTAGCCAACCCACACTAAACCGGGCGGGGGCGCTGGGAACAGGAGCGCCGGTTCAACCGCGCACAACGGACCCGCCTCGCTAGAACAACGTTGTGCCATAGTATGTACCAACACTGCCCGGGCATTATTCCAACCGGTTGGACAACATTGTGGCCTCCGCTTCACGCCTGGCGGCCCTCCCAACCGACGGCGAGTCACCAGCTGCAGTGGAAACACGTCGGGCCAGGGATCTCCTTCAAACAACACTAAATGAACAGCAGGCATATTCACACAGTCGTTAGAGGATTCATTCCACTCCCTGTCCAAGCCGGAGTTATAGCAGACACATGGAGGACGAACCGGCTGTGTCTAGTAGTGCACGTCACCGAAATTCACCACGAGGGAACAACCCGACCGGGGGAGGCGCTAATGCGCAAGATGTTGTGGACCATGGCCGCACACGTCGGGAGGCCGAGTTAGCGGCTCGACACAGAGCACGACAGCATACTCCGGTTCACCCCATGGCCTCCGTGGAGCCAGGACTGATGTTCAGTTCCTTAGGGGTGCCATGTCTAACCCCCGCTTTGCGTAATGTGAGACTGCCCAAGGATTTCAAGGGACCTCGTAAGGTACCAAATTACACCGCCGATTTGCAACCAGAGGCGTGGGTGGAGAGCTATGAGATGGCAATGGAGATGTTAGATGTGGAGGAGGCAGTGTGTGCTAAATATTTCACCATGGTGTTGGAAGGAATAGCTCGCACTTGGTTGAAGAGCTTGCCGACCAACTCTGTTGGATCATGGGCCGAATGGTAGCACCGGTTTATCGAGAACTTCAAGGATACGTGTAAGTAGCCGATGTCAATTGTGGATCTGGCCGCTTGTGTCCAAGAGGAAGGGGAGTCCACGACCCATTGGGTCAAACGGGTCTCAGCAATTTTGCATTCATCAGATCGTATCAATGCAGACACTGCAGTGTTAACATTAGAGGGCAATTGTCGTTTCAAACCGTTAAAACAGAAGTTGGGAAGGCTCAAACGTCACTGCAATGATATGTCAACACTCATGGCCGCTTTGGTTAAATACGTCGATTCAGATAATACCAAGGATCCGGATTTAGAGGAGGACAAACCGGAGAAAGGTAAGAAGAACGGCAATGCCAAGGGTCAACAGCATAATCCGGCAGGCCATGGAAACGGTGGTAAGCGCAAGGCCGACAGTAGCTTAGACTTTGTTGCAAATACCAACACGTAGGAGAATGGCCAGCGCCGTAAGGGCAAGCAGCCCCAGAGGGGTGGAGGTTCATGCCCCAATTTGGAGCGCTTGTTAAATCAGCCCTGTCCAATGCATGGATCGAAGGAGAAGCCGGCATCACATCTTTGGAAGGACTGTTATATCATGCGGGATTTCAAGAATTCCAATATGTTCCAATAAGACAACGGCCCGCCTGGTGATTCAGGAGGAGGCTTCCACGGGCCGGGTTACGAAGGTGGTGGTTCCAGATTAGGGTTTCAAGGCAACCAAACCAGACACGTCAATCATGGGCATCAAGGCAACCAGGGAGGTTACAACCATCAAGGGAATCTGTAGCAGCAGCAGCACTCGGGTTATCAGAGCAATCCCAAACAGCTGAACAGCGGGCAATATCATGTCTTCACTACTAGTTTGTGCAAACGTGATCAGAAGCTTCACAAAAGGGCAGTAAAGTCTGTTGAGCGAGCAGTACCTCAGTATTTACGCTAGTCTGAGCAACCTATTGTGTGGAGTAGAGATGATCACCCACCCCGGGTTGACAATCCAGGTCACTTGGCCCTGGTGGTGGCCCCTCAAGTTGGGGGATACAAGTTTACCAAAGTACTCATGGATGGGGGAAGTAGTATCAATATTTTGTATTATGATACATTCCGCCGTATGGGGTTGACAGATAAGGATCTTAAACTGTCAAATACGGTCTTTCATGGTGTGGTGCCTGGTAAGTCTGCATATCCTGTTGGCAAGATAGCTTTGGAGGTAGCTTTTGGAGATGACTATGACTCAAGGTCAGAAACATTAACATTTGAGGTGGTAAAAATCAAAAGTCCATACCACGCCTTGTTTGGACGGCCGGCTTATGCTAAGTTTATGGCAAGGCCATGTTATGTTTATCTACAGCTTAAAATGCCAGGTCATAAAGGGACTATCACATACATGGAAGTAGAAAGATTGCTTTGGAGTGTGAAGAAGGTGATGCGGCTTATGCTGAGTCGGTTTGTGCCACGGAGGAGTTGAAATTCTATAAGGAGCAAGTTGATCCGGCAGACATGACCTCTTTGAAAAAGCCAACTACAGAACATGATCCAGCGTTGAAGTTCAAATCGGCTACAGACACTAAGATGGTTGACTTTGTTCCTCGCCATTCATCCAAACAGTTCAGCATCAGCGCTAACCTGGATCCCAAATAGGAAAGCGCGCTCATCGACTTCATCCATGAGAATCGGGACATCTTTGCATGGAAACCTTCTGACATTCCAGGTGTACCAAGGGAACTCACTGAGCACACACTCAACATTGATCCTAAGTTTAAACCGGTCCGGCAGTTCCTCCGCCGTTTCAATGAAGAGAGACGTAAGGCTATAGGTGAAGAGGTAGCCGTCTGTTGGCCGCAGGGTTTATTTTCGAAGTTTTTCATCCTGAGTGGTTAGCTAATCCGATGCTGGTTCTTAAGAAAAACGGCACTTGGCGCATGTGTGTGGACTACACAGATTTAAACAAGGCTTGCCCTGCAGACCCCTTTGCTCTCCCTCGCATTGATCAGATAATTGATGCTACGGCGGGTTGTGACCGTTTGTGTTTTCTGGATGCTTACTCTAGTTATCATCAGATCAAAATAGCGGTTAAGGACCAGGAGAAGACAGCTTTCATAACTCCCTTTGGAGCCTTCTGCTATGTTCCCATGCCTTTTGGACTCAAGAGTGCCCAGGCAACTTACCAGCGATTTGTTCAGAATTGCCTTCATAAACAAATTGGACGCAATGTTCATGCATATGTGGATGATATTGTGGTCAAGTCCAGAAAGGAGGAGACATTGATAGATGTTCTACGAGAAACCTTTGGCAATCTCCGGGTTTACAAGATGATGCTCAATCCGGAGAAGTGTGTCTTTGGTGTCCCGGCAGGCAAGCTCTTAGGCTTTCTGGTATCAAACAGAGGCATTGAGGGTAATCCGGAAAAAATTGCAGCAATTACATCCTTGGCTAAACCGCCGTGTATTAATGATGTTCAACGTCTGGCCGGCCGGATTACATCCTTGAGCCGGTTTATCAGTCGCCTTGGAGAGAAGGACATCCCTTTATATCTGATGCTTAAGAAAACAGATAACTTTGTCTGGAGCGAGATAGCTGATAAAGCGTTCGAGGATCTGAAGAGGCAGCTAGCTGAACCGCCCGTGCTTGCAGCGCCGATCGATAAAGAGCCATTATTATTATATGTGGCTGCTAATGCCCGGGCTATTAGCGTAGCCATTGTGGTAGAGCACAAGGAGCTTGGCAAGGAATATCTAGTTCAACGGCTGGTTTATTATATCAGCGAGGTGCTCATTGAGTCAAAGCAGAGGTATCCGCATTGGCACAAGCTGGTGTATGGGGTGTTTATGGCGAGCCGGAAGCTTAAACATTATTTTCAGGGCCATCCTATCACAGTGGTCAGTTCAGCTCCTCTGGGAGACATCATTCAAAACAGAGAAGCAACTGGCCGGATTGCCAAGTGGGCTATTGAGCTTGGACCTCATGGGCTCAAATATATATCCCGCACAGCGATCAAATCCCAGGCACTCGTGGATTTCATCAATGATTGGACGGAGTTACATGCACCTGAAGAGAAACCAGATAATACATATTGGACTATTCATTTTGAT